>NC_137005.1:6985311-7122811 GCF_032717465.1 Coenobita brevimanus
TTGGAAAGTGTGCAGAAATAGCTACAGTTCTGGTAAGTATGGATAATGTAAGTGACGTAAAGTAAATTAGAAGTGTAAAGAAGGTGTCTGTTAGCCAAAAAAATTAAGCTACTTGGCTGTATAAATGTATGATAGAACTTAAGTAATGTCTAGTGTTTCTTGATTGATTTTATTTCAGTACATTTTCTGCTTTAACTTTTCACAATTTTTTCCCACAGATTTCGTGTACAGATTATTGCCAATTTTACTCCACACGACCTTCGATTTTGTAATGATTTTTTTGCTCGTATTTTGTAACGATAATTTCTTTATTGTAATCATACTTTTTACAAATTCTTTTTCAGTTATCGTGCTTTCGTTACTCATATTCAGTAATCACACACTGTCAGTACTCATGTTCCGTAATCATACTTTCTTTACTCATTATCTGTAATCATACCTTTTTACAAACACATTCAGTAATCATACTTTTTAGTGATATTTTGTAATCATACTTTATTTATTCGTATTTTGTAATCATACTTTTTTTACTCATATTCTGCAGTCATACTACCTGGTTTTCCTCACTGACTGACAGAGAGCGGAAGTGTGAATGACAGGAAGTGTTGAAGTTTCCATTGTTCAGCAAGCCAGCCTCTATTGTTGATAAGAAACGTGAATGCAAATCAATGACACACACACACACACACACACACACACACACACACACACACACACACACACACACACACACACACACACACACACACACACACACACACACACACACAGCATACTCGTGTCGTGAAGGACAGAGGTGTTTACGTAATTAGGACACATCGTCTTGGTTATGAGTTGCATTTTTGGACAGTGAAGAGTTGCATGTTAATCTTTTCCATCCGATAGTTTTCTTTTTCTCTTTTCTTTTTGGTATTTTTCTCCTCCTCCTCCTCCTCCTTTTACTTTCATTTCAGGAGAGACTGGGATTGGAGATAGACACAGCCTTCATTAACCCAGAAAGAGAAACAGACACCCGTCCTATTAAAAAAAAAAAATCTGAAGTCTACATCTACCCCATCCTAGTAAGAAAAACCTCACCTTAGCTGAATATAATCGTCTGTAGGTAAAATAAATAAATAAATAAATAAAAATATCATCATATTTTCAACTGGTAAAACGCATCAGTTCCATGACTTCGTTTTGTATTTTAGTTTTCTCTCCAGACGATTTTTCTTCTGTTATATTTTTCTACCCTCAAGGGATATACAGAATTTGCCAGAACAGATGTATCTAATGGACTTCAATTTAGTGTGAAGGATATACAATATAATTTATCTCCTATAGTCTTTTTACCCTAACTTGGCCTAAACGTACCACCTCTCCTTGTTGAATGCCGAGATGTAACGATAAACATTAAATTATGATGCTAGTCACGAAGAAGTGCTGTGGGAAGGATGTAGAACCGTAGTATTGTCTTTTTTTTTTTTTTTTTTTTTTTTTCTTTAACTGAGGTACGTGTAATAAGCTACAAAAGGACGAAAATCTGGGCCAAGTTCAGGTGAAAGAACTATAGTAAAAAGGAATGGTATGGAAAGGGTGAAGAGCCGTAGTATTCTCTCTCTCTCTCTCTCTCTCTCTCTCTCTCTTTAATTGAGGTACGTGAAATAGGCTACAAAAGGACGAAAATCTGGGCCAGGTTAAGGTCCTCTCCTGCACCGGACTGAAGGGATTAAAAGTCAGGTGAAGAACTGAAAGACAAATATCATGTTACTTTGTTAACCCCCCTTCAGGTGTGTGTGTGTGTGTGTGTGTATGTGTGTGTGTGTGTGTGTGTGTGTGTGTGTGTGTGTGTGTGTGTCACTGAAGGGGTGTATGAATCTATGCTCAACCTCTCAGATGCATAAAAGTCTCTCCTTTAGCTGAGTAAAATCGTCTGGTAATAAAAAAAATAATAAAAAAATAAGTGAACTCAGGGAAAGGACAAACACAAGCTGGCGACTAGATTACCGTAAGCTTAAATTCTAGTATCCGGTGACGTAATATTTAGCTAATTTTTGCTAATTTCAGACGATTTTATTCAGCTTAGGAAAAACCCTTCCAATCCTTAACTTATTTCTCGTATATTTAGTTTTTTCTCCTATGATTAGCTTATTTTTTGTATATTTAGCTTATTTCTCGTATTTTTTGCTTTTTTCTCGTATGTTTAGCTTATTTCTCGTATGTTTAGCTTATTTTTTCGTATTTTAGCGTATTTCTTGTATTTTTGCGTATTTCTCGTACGTTTAGCCTATTTCTCGTATGTTTAGCGTATTGAGAGAGAGAGAGAGAGAGAGAGAGAGAGAGAGAGAGAGAGAGAGAGAGAGAGAGAGAGAGAGAGAGAATATCATGTCGTTGTGGTAGCGGATAACAATGACCTTACTTTCACATATTCTCGTTTTCCTCCTGTTGTTTGCACGTTACTGATGATGACGATGATGATGATGGTGATGGTGGTGATGATGATGATGATGATGATGATGATGATGGACTGGCACGCTCTTCTTTAGTTCTCCAGGTCTATTCTTCCCTTATTCTATTTCTGACTCCCTCCCAACTCACATTAGTTCGAGTGGGGAAGAAGAGCTAGGATGATGGTAAAAGAATATGATTTTTTTTTTTCATTTTTTTCTACTCTCTCTCTCTCTATGCAGTCTCTTCGGCTTGTGGGAAATAGGAGTAGGGTGATAAAAAATGAAAACAGGAAAATATTTTGGCACTTATACTCCACATACTTTTTTCCTTTTCCTGTTTCTCTATCCATTTCAGCCCCTGTGTGGGCAAGAAGGAAAGGAGTGTTAAGATGTCGGTGGTAAGAAATAGGAAAAAAAAAACGAAAGAGGAAAAGTCTACAGTTCCTCACATCTCTCCTACTTTCATTTTCCTATTTTAGTAAGTTTTGTACTCCATGTGTTAGACAGCAGGAAAGAAGATTAAAATGACAGTGACAGGAAACGAAAAAAGAGGGACGGAAAATTTTAGTCCTTCACGCCCCTGCTACTTTCATTTTTCCTGTCTCTCGATTCCTCATTCATTGTACTGGGGAGGAAACAATGTTAAGATGATAATTATAAAAGACTGGAAAAAAGATGAGGAAAAATAATGTAATAATCCGAAAAATAATATCAATAATCCGAAAAATAATGTTAATAATCCCAAAAGTAGTCAATAATCCTAAAAGTAATGTTAATAATCCGAAAAATAATATTAATAATCCTAAAAATAATGTTAATAATCCTAAAAATAATGTTAATAATCCAAAAAATAATGTTAATAGTCCGAAAAATGATGATAATAATTCGAAAAATAATGTTAATACGAAAAATAATATTAATAATCCTAAAAATAATGTTAATAATACTAAAAATAATGTTAATAATACTAAAAATAATGTTAATAATCCGAAAAGTAGTGTTAATAATCCGAAAAATGTTTTTAATAATCCGAAAAATATTGTTAATGATCCTAAAAATAATGTTAATAATCCTAAAAATAATGTTAATAATCCGTCCCATGTCTTACACCTCACGTAGTCCAAGTATCGTAAACTCAGTGTCCATGGCAACCAAGTTTGATGACGTTACTTTCATAGAGCAATTAGATCAAAACAGACACACACACACACACACACACACACACACACACACACACACACACACACACACACACACACACACACACACAGAACGAACTTTTAGGGTGAGAAAAAATAAAAAGATAAAAAACTGTCTTCAATCCCTCAAACTCCTCCCACCTCACGTAGTCCAATTATTAAACTTTGAATCGCCATGTCAGCCAATTCTAAAACTCTGACATTGGCTTCAGAAGGACGTTGATAAGAAGGAAAAATGAGGAAGAAAAAAGTCGACAGAATGACCACGATGAGAGAGAAAAATGACAAAAAGTAGTCTACAGAATGAGCAGAAGAAAAAAGGGGAAAAAAAAAAGAAATCGTGTACAGAATGATCATGATAAGAATGAAAAATGACAGAAGATACGTCCGCAGAGTGATCATGATAAGGGAAAATGCGAAAAGTTTATAGAATGATTATAAGTAAGAAAAACTGAAAAATTACTCTAGACTCCTTCAACTCCTCTCTCATCACGATAAAAAAAAAAAAAATGAGAGAAAAAGGAAAGTTTACAATCCATTCAACCCCCTCCCTGCTCACGTATGTCCAGCTGATTTTTGAGACAGCTATATCAACCAATTCAAGTGACCTTACTGTCAAATAATCTTTAATATACACTGATAAGATAAATGAGAATGAGGTAAAAAAAAAGTAAAGACCTACTGATAGCATAAACAAAATGAAATATAAAAAGGAAAGTGTACAAAACCAAGAAAGTCTAATCTAAAAAAAAAAGTATCCAATTCTTGATTTTAGTTCCTAATAAAATATACAATCCCTAAAGTCAACGATCCTTAAAAAAGTCTAATTCCTAAAAATTAATCTTAAAGTTTTTAATCCTTGGAGGAAAGTGTCTACTCTGTAACAAAATAAAGTCTACAATCCCTAAAAAGTAAAGTCAGCGATCCCTAAATAATAGTCTGTGATCCCTAAAAAATAAAGCCTGCGATCCCTAAAAAATAAAGCCTGCGATCCCTAAAAAATAAAGCCTGCGATCCCTAAAAATTAAAGTATGCGATCCCTAAAGAGTAAAGTCCTCGATCCCAAAAAATAAAACCAGCGATCCCTAAATAATAGAGTCTGCGATCCCTAAAAAATAAAGTCTGCGATCCCTAAAAAATAAAGCCTACGATCCGCCAAACCCTCTCCATCTCACGTAGTCCAGCCAGGCTAAGCTTAGAACATCCATGGCAACCAGAGCCTAACACTGACCTTACTTTCACACCACCACCACCACCACCACCACACTAATTTGCCACCTGTACAACCACCACACTACCTTACCACCACCACCACACTAACCTGCCACCTCCACCATCACCACACGAACCTGCCATCACCACCACCACCACACTAACCTGCCGCCTCCACGACCACCACACGAACCTACCATCACCGCCACACTAACCTGCCACCTCCACCATCACCACACTAACCTGTCACCTCCACCACCACCACACTGACCTACCGCTTCCACCACCACCACACTGACCTCCCTTCCTCCTTCACCCTCACCACCACCACCACACTGACCTCCCTTCCTCGTTCACCCTCACCACCACCACCACGCTGACCTACCGCCTCCACCACCTCCTCCACCACCATTACTCTGACCTGCCGCCTCCACCACCACCGCCGCCGCCGCCAACCCCGCCGACCTTGCCCACTCAAGGCTGACTCGGCTTAACACAAACATTTTCCACGACTCTTGAAGGCTGCACCCCCGTGACTAGGCTGTAGTTCGTCCACCTTAGCACTCTCCATCAGGCGACTTATTCCGTTTCTCTCTCTCTCTCTCTCTCTCTCTCTCTCATCTGAAGGCATATAATTTTATACTTATAATCTCAAGACATTTTTATTTTCCTGCTAGCAACGAAGGATTTTTAATGTAACCTTTTCAGTCCGATTACTTATTTTTTTCACTGCTTATCACTCACGGATTTTTTTTCTTAATTAATACCTTCAGCCCGATTACCTATTTTTCCTTTGCATACCGCCCGATTTATTTTTATTTACCACTCAATACGATTTTTTTTACTTTCACTGCAACCAGGTTAGTTTATTTAGAAACAATCCCCAGTAGTGAAGGGGTTAATGAAAACTATATCAAACCCCCCCAGTCGGAAAGGCGTCCTCACAGCTGATCAAAATCTTCTGAAGGTCGTAACAACAGGATGAAAAAAGCGCCACAAAATTCAGGGGATTAACTTGACCGTGATTTTCTTTTTAGTTTTATTTTATTTTTTTGTGGCCTAGTGGTTGAGATAATGCTACGGCTCTATATCCCTCTTAACGCACATCTTCACGACTACAGTTCATTTCCTTAACCTGGTGGATATTTTCAACATTTTGCAGTTTATTTCACGTAGCTCAGTGGCAGAATAAGACAATGCTAAGGCTCTGTGTCCTTCTCATAGCATTTCTTCACGACTATTGTTCAGATATTTTCACCTGGAGATCTTCGTCCTTTTGCAGCTTATTTCACGCAGCTCAGTGGTAGAATAAGAGAATGCAGCGGGTCTACCGTGCATAGTTTATTTCACGTAGCTGAGCACAGAATAAGAGAATGCAGCGGGTCTACCTTGCATAGTTTATTTCACGTAGCTCAGTGCAGAATAGGAAATGCTACGGCTCTACCTTGCATCTGCAGTTTATTTCACGTAGCTCAGTGTCAGAATAAAACAATGCCACGGCTCTAACTTGCTTCTGCAGATTATTTCACGTAGCTCAGTGGCAGGAGACAATGCCACAGCTCTGTCTTGCATCTTTTCCATAGCTCGTCACGCCCATTGTCTGTCTTTCTTAACTTGGATGAGATTTGGAGGGGATTTTCGTATTTTTGAAGCTTATTTCTTGTATATCTATAGTAAACTACGACGATACGGCGGAGCTACATCTTTCCACAGGACTTTTTCGTGACTATAGCGCCGCATTCTGATGTTGATTTCATTTACCGATCAGCATTTCAGATGGGGAGATAGCGATAATTTCTCCTTTTAGCTTAGCATTTACGATAGGGAGATGGTTAGTTTCCTCTTACAGCTCAGCATTCAGGGTTGTGTGATGGCTATTTTAGGCCAACCTGAAGTGAACAGAGTATAGGTATGCCATAGATTCAAGTGTGCTGATATTTTAATTAATGGTGGTGATGATGATGATGATGATGGGTGATGATGATGATGATGTTGTTGTCCTTCCGTCTACTTGCGTCCTTGGCGTGTTTGTGTGTGTGTGTGTGTTTCTGTCCTTGGTGCTGTGTATATATACGTCCTTAGGAGGTTGTGTATGTGTGTGTTTGGCGCCACCACGTACACAGTGTAGTCTTACGGTCGAACACACAACACAGGCTTCCAGTTACCAAGAGAATAATGCTCCACGATAACTTTTTCATGAGTGATAATATACCGTACTAACTGGGGACTCTGCTGTCATGAGCTTGTAAAATCACCCTTCATATCCACTCAGTACGGAAGTGTGTTGAGGCAGACGTGGTTAAATTTGCACAGTTTGACTTACAAAAGGTGGGTTAAGTGAGAGATAACTGGACTAATGTGAGGTTAACCCATCAACGTGAATACTTTATATAGACAGCGCAGACTACGGCCACCACAGCAACTTACCCTACTCGTTGCCTTATCTCTCCCTTTCCACGACGCGATGTTCACCGTTAGCCTAAGACTTTATTTCCTGATACAGTTATTGTGATACACTCTTCGTCAGCACCACTACACAGAATCCACACCAGTTCATTAACACTTCAGTAAGGGGAGAGGAATGTAACCCTCACATATACACCACACCTTCCGCCAGCGAGAGCCAGCACATACTGACTCCCAGGCTGGCGACTGCGGCGGAGGGAGGGCTGGCTGAAGGGGCGCCCGGGAAAGTAGCCCTGAAATGTGACGTTTGGCAACTCTGTTGGGGTGCCACATCCAATCCAACTTTATTTAAAGAAATTATGGGAGAAATTTATCGCCTGGGGTTACGACGACTATGGGGCGGCATCGCTAGTGCCTAGGACTACTGCTAGGTGCTGTTATAACTAGCCAAAATAAGCTAGGAGGGAAAAAATCGAGTGTATTGCAGAAACGTACCCAATGGTTATATAATGCGAGCTGCTTAGTAATACACGCAAGCCAAAGTTACGTAACAGCATAGCGCTTGCTGATATGCAGTCCCATGACTTCCCAGAAATTAAGTACATGAAACAACACAGGCTCAAGCAGTGCCAAGGATGGGTGTGCAGACGGCGGCGAGTGACATGATACCACAACAGAAGCACTGGGGCAGGATCCTTGGCACGGGGAGTGGATGATTAATGTGACATGACGTGGAAATATAGTATAAGTGACATGCAAGAATTCCTTATCTAGACTACCCTAATTGAATATGCAAAAATAAGTATCGGTGCACCAACATAAATGCAGTTCAGACCTGATATTACCCTGTGGTGTCTGGTATTTCTTCGCTACAGCTGGTATGAAGATGTGGAGGGGTGACATATGGCACCCTTGTAAATTGAACTAAAAAAAATTAAAATGCCCTGACGTAAAGAAAACTGAGGAACCAAAAAAGAAACAAGGAAGACCCTGCACTCCCTGTCCTTCCTGTGGTAAGAAAGCCCAGTTACGAGAGGGAAGGAGTCGTAAGTGCGTTTGTGAATCCGGTCTCAAGTGGAAGAGCGGAGGAGACCTTGGCCGTGAATGCACGAGATATATTAAGCGTGTCTTCCTCTCGTAGATCTTGCAGGAGCAACGAGGGACCAAGACCAATGTGAACCGCCATCCAACTGAATAAACAAAATGGTCAGTCATGATAATATAATAACTAGAAAGCGTCAGAAAGCGCATACCTTCACCAATGCCATTGCCATTAAAAAGCATCCGGATCCGTATCCGTGGATATAGGATCCGGATCCACCCCCAGATTTAATCAATTCTTTCTTGGTCCATGGCCCACCTTTTCACAAAATTGCATTGAAATTCATTGAGATCTTTTGGAGATATTGTGCGGGATACTCCGGATCCGGATCCGCCCCAGAATTTAATAATTTCTTCCTATGCCCATGGTCCACCCCTCCACAAAATTTCATCAGAATCCGTTCGTAACTTTTTGAGTAATCCGGATCCGTGGATATAGTATTCGGATTTGGATCCGGATCAGCCCCCAAATTTAATAATTTCTTTCTTGGTCCATGGCCCACCTTCCCATAAAATTTCATTGCAATTAATTGAGAATTTTTTGGAGATACTGTGGGGGATACTCGGGATTCGGACCCCGATCTGGGCCAAAACTTATTCACTTATTCATTGGCTCATGGCCCACCATTACACAAAATTTCATCAAAATCCGTTCATAACTTTTTGAGTAAGCCTGCTAACAGACAGACAGACAGAGACAGACAGAGAGACAGACGGACAGACAAAGAAACAAACACGGGGGTAAAACATATACATATACTAATGATAATCATCATCACCATCATCATCATCCTCATCCTCATCCTCATCCTCATCCTCATCATCATCATCATCATCATCATCATCATCATCATCATCATCATCATCATCATAATAATAATAATAATAATAAATGAAACTTTGGCCCGGATGCTGTGGTACAGTATATGTACTAATTCTCCAAGATAGTGCCATCTTAATGTGCTATACTCATTTTACTCTAACTTGGACTAAAATTGCCATCTTTCCATCATGCATACTGAGCTGTGACAACAGAGTAATGCTATAAAATGATGCCAGTCACGAAGAAGTGGAGCGGAGCTGTAGCCGCTATGTGAAATGAGCCGCAAGGGAAGGAATATTTGGGCCAAGTTACGGCAGAGTCGAGTTAACGTTTTCCGAAGGTACGTGAAAAATGTGACTGGCTACCGTATACATTGTTTATATGTGTGTTTAAATATACATGTTTAGCTATGGACTTGAAGCTTTGAAATCGTAGACGTAATAGGCAAAACATAATATTATCCTTGGTGCTTGTGCCCTGCCTAGTGATTTTTCCCAATACATGGGTATATGTAGATGGTGCATTGTGACTAGTGGAAATGTTTGGGTGGGAGAGAGAGAGGTTAGAGCCTGATATCTTTATTTTTCTCAAGCTTTTCTGGGTAGAGCTTGATATCTTTATTTTTCTCAAGCTTTTCTGGTAAGAGTTTGATCTCTTTATTTTTCTCAAGCTTTTCTGGATAGAACTTGATATCTTTATTTTTCTCAAGCTTTTCTGGTAAGAGTTTGATCTCTTTATTTTTCTCAAGCTTTTCTGGGTAGAGCTTGATATCTTTATTTTTCTCAAGCTTTTCTGGTAAGAGTTTGATCTCTATTTTTCTCAAGCTTTTCCGGGTTAGAGCTTGATATCTCTTATTTTTTCTCAAGCTTTTTGGGCTGAACAGAACCCAAACTCTCTGAAGATGGGTTCTGTGTGGCCCAAAACGTTAGAGAAAATAAAGCAAGCTCTATCCTGTCTCTCTCTCTCCCACCAAACATTTCCACAACTTTGTATGTATTATATTCTATTTTGCTTTTTTTACTGTAGACAAACAATATTATCCAGTTGAAGGAAATTGTCATGGGTCTGAATGAGTTTATAATTAGGAGCGACTTCAAATTCTATCTGTCTATCTGTCTGTCTATCTCTCTGTCTATCTGTAGCCCGACCCCCTAATCCCGCAAAGGGTGGCCGCAGACAAAACGCCTCCAAGTCGCTCTGTCACTTCAAATTCAAACCCACTAATTTTAATTCTGCCTCCCACCAAGTAGATTTATCCTGCTCTACGAAATCCTCCAGTTCTAATTATGGATTTTGTTTTGTTTTTACTCATACAATAATCATCCATTAAAGTGAGATTATGATAGAGTGAGCTCCGTGATACGATGAATGATCAACTTTCTCTGGTCACTCGTCACGTTGAGAGAGAGAGAGAGAGAGAGAGAGAGGATGTATAGGGATGAGAGTCAGATATGGGATAAGATAAGGTGTATGACGCAGTTCTGTTTGATAGTGATGGGTTAGAGAGAGAGAGAGAGAGAGAGAGAGAGAGAGCTGGGTGTGTGAGGAAGGAGACATTGTAAGAAAAACCTGGAATGTGAGAAACTGGTTCGCGAGAGAGAGAGAGAGAGAGAGAGAGAGAGAGAGAGAGAGAGAGAGAGAGAGAGCAGAGAAAAGAGAGAGAGAGAGTCTGGATAATCTCAAGGTGGGGGTAAGGTCACCATCGTGTATATAAAGTTGCATTACCTTCCTAAAGTGGAGGGACGCCCACCTCGAGAGTCTGTCTAGGTACGAAGAAGGCAATGCTTCCCCTATGACCCTCTTTGCAAACTCGTCCTCACTACATTAATCCTATACTCCTTTTACCCTAAGTCGGCTGAGGTTTTTGTCCTTCTACTGCCAAATTAACATGGATTGGAAGAGGACTAAGACACTGCTACAGCTCTCCTTTTCTTAGCACTTCTTCGTGACTTGCATCGTAGTCTTGACCCTCTTACCCGCGAACCAGTCATCACTACATTAATCCTATACTCACTTTATCCTAAACTGGCTAGGGTTTTCGTCCTTTTGCAGCTAATTTAATCTGGATCGGTAGCGGAATGTGCGTACTACAGCTCACCATTCGTAGCACTTCTTCGTGACTAGCATTGTGTTCCAGTGCTAATTCAATGTTACAGGTGAGTTTTAGGCCAAGTTAAAGTGATATAGTGACTTGGAGGATTTGGGTGGGATTTATATTACATTAAATCACTTTCCACTTTACGATACAAGGAAGGGGCTGGGATGCCTTCACGTGGTGGCACCGATATAACCTGGTAGCTCCACTGCTCAGTTATACGAACGTCCTTCACCTCCCTCCCAGTCACCCGAAAAGGACGATGGGGGACCGTGAAAGAAAGACGGTTTTGGCCTGCACTCCACTGGGTTCACGTTCAGATCACCTGAGGGTTGCAAATATTACGAAAGTCCTTAATTCCTACAGCCTAAGGGAAGTTAGAAGTAGAAGTGAAATTTGAGGCGATATTTTGTCTCCAATTTTACGAAGAGGGAATGTATTGCCGGAGATGGTGAACTGCAAAGGGGAGGGGGACTTCAGCCTGCACTCCACCGGGTTCACGTTTCAGATGAACCTGGGGCTACAACTGCCTGTTCAAAAAATATGTACTAAGCTAAATAAAATGATCAGGACACACACACACACACACACACACACACACACACACACACACACACACACACACACACAAACATATATACATTCGGGCTGAAAGAGTTGAGTTAATGACCTTCTCCTCATCTCTTAGTCGCCAAGACATAATTTTAAAGTCTCATCATGTCACTCACTGGTAATCGAACCCAGGGACATGGTAATGCTGTCAACGTGATTCCGGCCGTCTGACAGCCAGGAGAGAGAGAGAGAGAGAGAGAGAGAGAGAGAGAGAGAGAGAGAGAGAGAGAGAGAGAGAGATCCAACTTCGTCCCTCCGCGTGTATGTCAACTCTGCCTCCGAAGTATAGTGCACACCTGTCTCAGTCCATAACATGAGGTATTTAGTCTGGTTTGTCATCGGTCTGTCAGGCTTCTTCACTGATAGACGAACCTAAACAGACAGCGTGCTATATTCTATGTCTGTGTCTGTCCCTCTCCCTCTGTGTCTGTTCCTCTGTCTGCGTCTGTCCCTCTGCCTCTGCCTCTGGGGCTAAATTTGCCTTCTCTCATCTTAAGTATTGAATTGCAACAAGATTAATACTGAATTATGGTGCTAGTCATGAAGAAGTGGTACATGAAGGATTTATTGCCTTATCCTTCAGCTGAACTATGTGAAATAAGCTGAAAATTAACGAAAAAAATCCATCAAATTAAAGTGAACGAGCTTGTAATCTTCTGGGACCGGATTTACAATTATTTATTATTATTATTATTATTATTATTATTATTATTATTTGTAGCAAGAACAGAAGGCGTGAAAAGGTCTCGTTCTCTTCTTTATCTTTCCTGTAAAAACAAAAAATATTCTATAACTTTACGCATTACTTTTTTTTTTTTTTTTTAGACTGAACAAGAGACACGAGAAGATACTACAGTCTCCGTCCTTCCTGGAAAACAAATCTGAGACGGAGTTCATCCTGTGTTCGTGACTGTCACCCGTGAACCTCTCATGATCAGACTGGTTAAGGTCATGTTAATTTTATTCTCATTTTTCTCATGTCAGTTTTTAATTTTTACTTTTCTGTAAACCAACTGTAATCTGGTGTATGTTTTGTATTTGTTTTTCGTTCCTCTGTTCATGTGTGAAAAAAAATGACTATAGGAAATTTTAGTCGAAATTCACACTTATAATTTCCTCGTACCTCACATTTTTCTTCGTAGGAGGAACAACGGAGGGAAAGACTGTGCATTGTTTACTTTGCCCTGCATAACCAGTACATGAAGAAATAAGTAAATACAGTAATAAAGTAAATAAATATAAATAATAGTTGTTGCATGATCGCTTCTCTCCACAGTTTTATACGCCAGGAAAGCCAAAAAAATACTAGTCATTCTTATCTCTTGTCTATCCTGTAAAATATAAATCTGTCATTGGAGGGAATTGAGCGTATGTCTGCCCGTATTCTCGTGGGTTAAGAAAACTCCCTAACACCTTCTCCTAAGCGATTCATTTTCTTTATTACACCTTACAATCCTGTGTTACATAAATCCTTCCTAAATCGCCATACTCTGCATAAATAACGTACAAGAGGATATTAACCACCCCCATCCAAAACATAAATCACTAAGGAAAAGGTGCTAGGGAGCTTGCACGAAAATACGGGCCCATGAACCCGGATCCAGGTGACCCGGAAGTTGTTACCTGCCCATGCATCGCCTGATATAATTTAAACCAGTAATTAACGACAACAAGAGCAGTTATATGGACATTAGTTTATTCATTTTAACTTGGCTCATGTTTTCATCCCTTTGCTCATATTTTACGTAGATCATAGAGTAAATAAATATGGCTCTACCTCGTCATAGCACTTCATCATGACTAGAAACAATCACGTGTTAATTTTTCGCTACCACTCAGCACTCAAGATGGAGAGACGGCAGTTTTGGGCCAAGTCAGAATAAACGTAGCATAATTAACCAGGCTACCCCCTTGACTCCAGTGACCCTTTTTTTTTGGGTGGGGGGTATTTTTTTTAACTCCTATAGCGAGAATGATGGCTGTATCTACCCCCCCCCCTTTCGAAAAAAAACAAAAAAAGCTGAATAACAATGTAATTGGTAAAAATCGAATGAAAAAGTACAAAAACAAAAAACAAAAAACATCCTAGCATTGAAGGAGTTAAGGAGTAATATATCAGGCAATTTCTTTCAGCCGACTCGACAAATTTATTCGGGTGTCGTGCAGTCTATAGACAAATTTAAGTGTTCATTTAGTGGGTGTGGGGTGGGGGAGGGAGGGGGGAATATTGAAAAAAAAAAAATTCATTTATCTATTAACACTGGTTTCTATAACTCTCAGAAAACCTTGTGGCGTTTGCTGGAATAGACTAAAGCTCGTTTTCGCGTATGTTCAAGCTCTCTAACACCTCTTTCTTTGCGATTTACCTTTAATACTCCTTATCCTCGCTTGTTATATAAATCCTCCTGACGTTGCCATACTCTGCATAGATAACGTATACAAGGATATTAACTAACCATATCCAAAAAATATATCGCTAATTAAGAAGTGCTAGGGAGCTTCCTTACCCGATGAGAATACGGACCTAAGAGTCACCCCGACCATGAGAGGGCTTATGGTACTACTGTTCAAACTCAAGCGCCTATTACAAAAAAAAAAAAAAAAAAAAAAAAAAAAAAAAGCTATAAAGGTTATCTGTCGTTACCTGGATTAGACTGCTAGAGTTATCCCGACCTTAAAAGGGTTACATGGTAGAAATAATACAATGCTATGTTTGTATGGCTCGCTTAGCAAAATAACGAAGTAAATAATGCTACTTAGGTCTGGCGTTATCTGGAATGGACTAGAATTGCCCACACGATGAGAGGGCTAGAGTCAGGACATATACGTTTTCGTGCGGGAAGTAGCAGGAATTATGCCCCGTTTTTCGTGCAGACGAATTAGTATCACGCACGTGCAGCAAAATTGGCTCCTTTTACCTTTGAACCAAGAGAAGGCAAAAGTTTCTGATGAAGGAGCACGCAGAATACACCCTCCGTCCTCTCGCACGCACACCTGCACTCCTCCTTATTCTTAGTGGGCATACAGAGGCTTCGTAGTAAATTCCTTATAGATTTATTCTTTCTGAAAGCTTCGTAGTGTCTGTTTATGGATTTATTTTTAATGTTACACCTTCAAACATTATCTTGTACTTTTTCAGTGTAGTTTGTGCCAGTAACATACACCAGCATCTTAAGGTGTAATGTGTTGAATTAATCGCCAAGTTAAACGTATTACGAAATCTCCAAAGTCACTTAGACTACGACCGCTTCTCTACATTACCTCCATCTCCTTCAACCCCAGCATGGTGCACACTTTACCTCTGCGTGTGGACGGAGGTAGTTCCAATGTACTGTATCTTTTAGAATGCAAAGTGGTTATAGTGTCTGGTCTGTTTTGATGAAGAACGGGTATGGAGAGGGGAAAAGGCTGTCAGAGTCGGTAACCAAGGCTGTTTACAGCAGTGCTTCTCATCCGGTAAAAATCAGCATTAAGTGAAAAATTAAGGTGATTGTTGGCTTCTTCGATCTAATGTGTTTTTCAGTTTAACGAGGCCACTATCTTTATTAGCTCAAGGTAAACCTTTTAGTGAAGGGTTTAATGAAGGCTAACCTCTACAGTTCTATAAGTCTCCATGCTGGTTGAAGTTAAAGTAGAGAGGTGGCTGTAAAATTAGAGTCTTCCTCGGGTTGAATGGTAGGAGTCTATCTATCTATTGCCAGACCCCATAATCCCGTACGGGGTGGCCATTTGACTCAGAGTTATTTGCTTTACAGGGAGGGGCACTAACCCTCCACCAACCCACTTGACACGTAGGGAGCACGTATGGTTTGGCTATATGGCCACCACCCAGCTCAAGGCGATATATCATTGACTACTTCCTTCAGCTCTATGTAGCAGTCCTAGCTTAATAAAGGTGTTAAGTGTCAAATTTCATGAGCGGAATAGAATTAGCGTTAGTATAACAGATTCGTCCGATGTTATGTTTCATCGTTTGTTGAAGTACTATCACTATGTACTGACCAATATTTTCATGTAAAGTCAGTACCGAAGTTTATGCTAATATAATGACTAATAAGATTTCCGTGTTAAACCCTCCAGCTCCCTATTTTTAATTTTAATCTTATTAATGGGGAAAATATAATTAAAATATCTTTTGGGAACATTCTAATCACCCGACATTAATTCTGAACAGTTAGGAGGAATGAAATTAAAGCATCCTAAATCAGTAGTAATCTTACAATGTGTTAAAACATACAGCCTTCATATTAATACACAACCACTGGACACAGACTTTTAGAATTACCGTTTATCAAAATACTCTACATTAAAAAAACACTAAAGTTCACTATAGGTTTTTACCACTAACGGTGGATAACAGGACAGTCACGGAAGTCCTCAGTGGCACAGCTCAGTACGGTGCTGTAATTACTGTAGTCTTTGACAACAGTTTACTTTGGTTACGTAACTCCAGTCATAGTCAACAGCAAATCTCAGCACGGCAGCTGCAGTAGTCGTCGACGGCACATTGCAGGATCGTAGCTGCTATAGTCCTTTATTTTGTTGCTCTGGAATGCCCAGATTACCTGCAAAAGAACAAATGCCTCTTAATTTCTCTTCAGCTTTTTTTTTTTTTTTTTGGTGGTCTCATGCACGTCCAGGCAAAATGCAAAAATGAAGTTTGAAATAGAAGTAAATAGCGTAGCATAGATATCGAGATGTGCTTACCTTATCGCCTTCTCTTAGCGTTTGATATCCATCCCAGCCACTGGCCAGATCCACTTTCCGTAATATTGAAACGGACAGTGTTCTCGCCGGGCCTCTATTGCTTTATAACTCCATTTGTCACACTTTCAGCAACACACACTGGCCAACCCACTGTTCCAATCATAAACGCTGTTCATGCCAAGCCTGTTTGTTGCTTTCAGACTTCATTCATCCATCTTTGGAAAACACTTAGCTAGTAAAAACACTGTTCCATTAAAGGCCGATTCACACACATCAGTGCCGTATCAGTACCGTGTCAGTTCAGTGCTTCAGTGTCAGTGAAAAAAAATATAGTTACTTTGAATTCTGCCGGCGAGTTCACACACGTCCGGCGCAGTACCGTGTTTTGACTCTCAGTGTCAGTTCCGTCTCCGATCCGTGAAGTTTAATATAGTCGCCATCGATATTGGTTAGATTTTCACGGACGTCGGACGAGGGTGGGAGCTGTGTGAAGAAAATGAATGACGAACTGCTTATTGAATTGGTGCGAAACCGTCCTGTTCTGTACGATTTATCACAATCTAAATCTATGGATAGCAGTTTCAAGCAAGATATATGGAATAAAATAGGAGAAAAAATGAAAGTAGATGGTAAGTACTCTTTTTATTTGATGTAGTTAATCACATCACACCACACATCACACCAAATCACCTAACCTCACACCCACACCACTCGTTACCTCACCTCCTCACACCTCACCTCACTTCACCTATCTTCACCTATCTTTTACTGATGAAGTTAATATATTCTTAATTTTTTTAGTCACATGAAATGTGTCTGCTTTAAATTTGCTAGGCTTTTTTCCCTCTTTCTCTAACTTAGGCTAGGTCATTTTCAAATTTGCAGTCATGAAAACTGCCATGGCACAGATCCAGCCTCTGAATTAAAGTAATCTTTGTACAGCTCCCTTACAGTTAAGGCATCTCTTGTTGCATTTCCACCTTGCAGAGGCAGATTTTGAAGTCTTGCTTCTGTAGTTGTAGGCACCGTTGCATTTACTTCATATGGGCGTGTATCTACATCATATTTTCTTATGAAATTATGCAAAATACACATTGCAAGTATCATGTGATCTACATTTTCAGGTTTTGCTTGAATTCTTCTGTTACATATTCTAAATTTTTGAGAAAATGCCAAACGTGTTTTCAAAAACTTTTCTGGCACGAGACAGTCGGTAGTTAAAGACACGCCTAGAAATATCCAAATCTTGCCCCGGATATGGTCGCATCAAATAAGTTTTTAGAGGAAAGGCTTCGTCACCCACCATTACATACGGAGCTTCAGTATTTGTGCCTGGCAATGTAGCATTCCTTGGTACTGATAATGTGCCCCGCTGAAGTGCTTTGCCTAGACCAGAATTTGCAAATATTCCACCATCACTGTTTTTCCCATATGCACCTACATCAATTGTGATGAAATTGTATTGCGCATCAACAAGCGCTAACAAGACAACTGAAAAAGTCTTCTTATAGTTGAAGTACAGAGAACCACTATTTGCTGGAGCCTGAATGGTAAAATGTTTACCATCCAAAGCTCCCAAACAGTTAGGAAAATTCCAAAGTGTTGAAAAGTCATTAGGAATGGATTTCCACATCTCTGTTGAAGGATTTGGTAGCATTTCACTCATGAGATTTTCTGTTATTATCCTGCAAGTGTCCATGACAATTTGGTGCACTGTGCTATGCCCCAAGCGGTAGCTGAATGAAATTGTCCTTAGGGAATCCCCTGTAGCTAGGTACCTGAAAGAAGGAAATGTAACATTAAAAATTTTGTTTTTCAGGTTAATCATGTAGAAGCAGATGGAACAAGATAAGAGAATTACAGGAAAACTCTGAAGAAGACTTCAACTAAGAGTGGGCACAAAAGAAAATTACATTTTCGTAGCAATTAAACTTTTTAAAGACATACATCCAAGAAGGGGAAACCAAGGGGAACATCGCGAGTCAAGAGGATGAAGGAAACAATCAACGATGTTGTACAACAACAGGAGGACGAAGAAGAGGGCATTCAGATTGATGCAGGGGAACCATCAGTATTGGACGGAGGCCTACATGAAGATATGCAGACAACCATCGCCCTCACCAAAGCCGACTTTTGAAGCTACAGTTAAGCCATCAACAGGAAAATTAGCAAAAAAGAAAGTGGCACCTCAACAAACAGCTTCTGCAAAATTAATGGAGTACTTGCTCAATAAGCAGGAAAATCAAACCACATCACACCCTGTTGACGCATTTCTAGCAGGTATTGCTCCAACTCTGAAAACTTTAACCCCTTTTTATTTGAATGTAGCAAATTCGGAAATATTTGCCACAGAACAGAAATATGAAATGCAAATGCTTATCAATCAACATTCATTTGAAAGACAATGTGAGCCTTCAGCCTCCACATAATCAGCTTCGACTCCGCATCCCTCACCTCAACCATTGCAAGAACATACAGCATATGCAGATAAGTATCAGAAGCAATATGCTGATGCATCAATTCCAAACAGCGCCAATTCCTTGCAGAACTACTTTTCAACTTTTCAGAATTTTTAACTCTTCAATAAACTTAAATCATTATAGTAATTGCTAACATGGAGAATAAAATCTGAATTAGGATGAATTTAGGCTTTTTAATAGAAATTGATGTACTGTCACTTCGTATAAAAATAAACTTTTTATTTGTATGTGAATAAAATCTCCAGTATGGGTTTAAATATATAATTACAGTAATTAACCAACTACAAAGACCGCGTATTATTTTACCTCAAGCAGACTGCTAATCGTTCCTTTGGTGTTACTGCCTTTCTCCAGTGGGTGTCTTGCTTCAAGCGAGTCTTTATTTTACTGGGCAATATCCTGAAGCAGTTTTTAGACATTCTGAAGAACTGGAAAAATTTTGTTTCAACATCAATTAGTTCCTTGTACAGAGTCGCAAACTCTCCTTCAGTTTCTCTTTTCTTCCACGCTTCATGTACCCACTTTCTTTTTTTAATTTTGTTCTGCCTCCTCCTCTTCATCAAGAACTTTGGCAATCATTGCAAAGTCCACGTCTGTAAACTTTGCCATCTTGGAAATCACTGACCATGCAGTACAGCGTCACCACGGATATGTGTGAATAGACGCCACGGAAGCGACACGGATATCACCGACACTGAACTGACGCGGTACTGATACGGCACTGATGTGTGTGAATCGACCTTAACACAGTGTTCACTCCAGGCCTCCTCATTGTTTTCTGACTGCTTCTGTCTTCCCCAGTCCCCGAGTACACCTTCGCTGGTAAACAGTGACCAATAAGACAAAGTTCCATTTGCCCTCCACCAATCAGAATTGTGTCTCGCCGAGTCCCTGTTCATTCGAAAACAGCCTCGGAAAATTAACTCACGAGACAGCAACATACATTCCAACCTGAGTACTTAACAACCTGCAGTTCATCAGATGATTTAGTAAGCTGCTGGAATGTAGGGTAAAAAATGCATGTGGAGATTGCTTTTGACTGGTTGTGTTGCTTCCACAATTTTTTTTTTTTTTTTTTTTAGACGTGTGCATTTTGACCATCATATGCTTTGGTGAATAAATTTTGGAAGAGAAACGGGATAGGGATAGAGGAGCGAATGGTATGATGAGAGGGTGCTCTAGCAAAATCGCTTCACATCAGGTGAAATGAAATCAGAATTAGTGGAAATGAGAATTGTAGGGTTGATATTAAAGTAAATGAGTGCATTCATGGAACCCCACTTAAGTTGATTGCCAGTGTCATGTGGTATATTCTTGCCCATTAGCACCTTCAGTCCGGCTACATGCTTTTTATTTTACTCTTGCTGCCTCGAGACAAATTTAATCAGTTTTGGAAGAATCTGTATTTGTGAAAGTGTTAATGAGGGCTGTATCTGTACTCGTCTTACTCTAACTTGGCCCAGATTTTCGTCCTTTTGTAGGTTCTTACACGTTGCTTGGTGGTAGAAAAAGACGACACGAGCTCTACATCCTTTTCATAACGCTTCATTGTGACTAGCATCATAATCTAGTGCTAATCCATTTGCTACAACACAGAATGCAGATGGAGGGATAGCAATTTTAGGCCAAGTTAAAATAAAAAGGGTGTAGTTCCCGAGGTTCGAAGTCTTCCCTGAGCTGAATGAAATCGCCTGGAGAGAGAGAGAGAGAGAGAGAGAGAGAGAGAGAGAGAGAGAGAGAGAGAGAGAGAGAACCGAAGATATTAATGATCACTTAATGGTTACAATTAGGGTACAGGCGCCATGACACGCGATATGCGACTGAACCTCTCTCTCTCTCTCTCTCTTACTTGGTAGTCGTTATAGGAAGCACTTATTTACGTATTATTATTTTGTTTGTGAGGTGGACCAGAGGGTGTCGAAGGCTTGATTAATAAGTAAATAGACGTATAACTCATATCATTAAGTATTTTGTATATATATAGCTTTCCAGACGTGAAATACTGTGGTTTATATCTTAATTTTGTGCACCTACGCTTATTGGTGGGATATAGGGTGATGATGATGATGATGATGATATGATGATGTGATGATAGTAGTAGTACCGTAGTAGTAGTAGTAGTAGTAGAAGTAGTAGTAGTAATAGTGGTAGTAATGATGATGATGATGATGATACTAATACTAATACTAATAATAGATACTACTACTACTACTACTACTACTACTACAGATGATAATGATGATGATGATATTAATGTTTCAGATCTGGGAGTTCGTCAAGGGAAGGACTATCGACGTTATCCAGGTTGCAGGCATCATGGAGAGCAATCCGTGAGAGGATGTCGTTCGTGGTGGTCAGGAAGGAAAGCTGAGACATGTTTTTTCTTTTTTCTTAGTATTTTCTTTTCAACTTTTCTTTTATCCACTAGAAACTCACCTGGAGGTATCGTATTTGTTGTGGAAACGGCTCAGTCTCCTGGTGTGGGCGTGGGTGTGGCAGTGGCAGCACGAATTATGATACAGGACAGACATTGAAAACAGTACCTGAGCCGTCCCCGAGCACAAGAAACGTTGCCTGGTGGAGTGAAAGAGGAATAAGTTCAGGAATAAGTCGATAAAGAGATGTTTTAGGGAGCTTCGTTAGTACGAAAATAAGGCCTGTCGATTTGCCTTCCGATCTTAGACACTAGGCAGGCTTCTCTACCTCAGACTTTTACGAGAGCGATGTCTGGCTTATATTTACTAAGTTACAAGCCTCTTCAGTGGAAATTATAGGCATACTTATTGGAACAAGGATTTTTACCTTTGATGGAGTGCAAATCTAAGAAAGTGTATAATTCTTCTTAATATGTCGACTTGATGCGTGTCTTTATTAGGAAATGTGGACCAGTTTTAAGATACAGAAATGAATTAGCATCCTTGTAAATTAAGGAAGTAACACACACACACACACACACACACACACACACACACACACACACACACACACACACACACACACACACACACACACACACAGAGGCCATCAACATTCCCAGACCTACTGACGGGTGTGTAGTGTTGGTAGTTCAGGTATTGGAGTAGTACAGCACTAAACATTGAGAAGCGAGTGTTGTACAGACCAAACACCCCCGCGGTCAATGTTAGGGACAAAATATCACCTAGAATAATCCGTTTAGACCCCCGTGATGTCGCAGAGGAGCTCAGTTGATCTCGGGTTCGCTGCACTCGGTTCACAGGGCTCAACCACTGCACCACGAGCGAGAATCCCGTTTAATTTTTAGTCATGCCATCTCCAGACGATTTTATTCAGCTTCAGATACACTTTGATACACTTAGATACTCTTTTCGAACTGGGGGGGGGGGGATCCAGCCCTCACTAACCTGTTTCTTTTTTTTTTTTTTAAATCTGATTTACATTTGGCTACGATTTATATACATATATATATATATATATATATATATATATATATATATAAAGTATAATGATGTTCTAGTTGTGAAGAGATTTTTAGGAATCGACGAACACCTGGTTGTTTGGTGTGGGTGAACGGAAAGGTGTACGGCAAGGTGTTGTTGTTGTTCTTTGTTTGTTGTTGTTGTTTCAGGGGTTACACAGATCTTATAACCCGGGAGACAACGCCAAGTGGCCAAACCCATCTGAGTCCATATTGATTTATTTCCTTGTTAGCATCAGACGAGTTGATTTCTCTCTCTCTCTCTCTCTCTCTCTCTCTCTCTCTCTCTCTCACACACACACACACACACACACACACACACACCATCATCATCATCATCATCAAGAATACGCTTTTCCTGTATGTCTGTAAGTATATATAGTTGTGGTAAAGTACGCTCATACCCAACAGTCCCTGCCTATCCTCTACCTCCTCCCCCCCCACCTTCGGCAGGATGGTAAGAAGGGCGTCTTGATATTGAAGGGGTTAGGAACTTACCAGGCGGCCTTGTGCAGGGGCTGGCATCCCTTCCTTATTCCTTCCCTGCCACACCTACCCATCATCTCCGCACAATTTCACAGTTCTTCTTGTTCTTCATGTTCTTCCCTTGTTCTCTTCTTGTTTTTCTCGTGTTCTCGTTCTTGATACACTTTTCAAACGTCAGAGAGTATTGATTAATCTCATGTTCTTTCGGTGTGGACTTAATTTTGCTCGCACGTCAGAGTTTCCATTTATATTATGCTCTTTTTTGCTGTACTTCATGTTGATATTGGCTCAAGATAATTCACACACACACACACACACACACACACACACACACACACACACACACACACACACACACACACACACACACACACACACACACGTCAGTCTGCTGAGTAAAATCGTCTGGTTGTTGTTAAGATAGATGCAGACGAGAGAGAGAGAGAGAGAGAGAGAGAGAGAGAGAGAGAGAGAGAGAGAGAGAGAGAGAGAGAGAGAGAGAGAAATGAGCAGATAGACCGCCGTATTAGTAACTTAGCATCAGACAAATTCACTCCAGACAAGGGATGGTTGGGAGGTGGAAAGGGGGGGGAGAGACAGGGATGGGAGAGGGGAAGTGGGCAGAGAAGGTGAACGTGGTTGTGTGGAGGAAGCAGAGAGAGATGGAGGGAGGCTGGAGGGATGAGGGTCGTGGAGTGTAGGTGAAGGAGGGTGAGGGTGTGGTGGGCAGGGTGAGTGTGGTGTGTGACGGGAGAAAGGGGGGAAGAGATAGGAACAAGGTGAGGGTGAGTATGTGGTGGATAGGATGAGACGGTGTGTGTGTGTGTGTGTGTGTGTGTGTGTGTGTGTGTGTGTGTGTGTGTAGAGGAAGGGGGCAGAGTTTGTTTGTGTATGGAAAGTGTGGTAAGGGAGGAGCAGGGAATGAAGTATACTATATATGTAGAGAGAGAGGGTCGAGGCATGGGGTGAAGGAGGGAAGGGTTGGGTCAAGATGAAGTAAGGTGTGTGTAGAGGGTAAGGGAAGGGCGGGAGTGTTTGTATGTGTGTGTGTGGGGGGTAAGGGAGGGGTCAGAGGTGTAGGGGTGTGTTGGGTGGGCAGGGGGATAGGGGTGATGGGGGAAAGGGGGACTAGAGGACCCTGACTGCAGCCGTGACCTACATGGCCGGCCTCAGTCTTGTTCATCCCTCCCACCACCACACTGTTGTTGCCAGGATACACACACACACACACACAGACACACACACACACACACACACACACACACACACACACACACACACACACACACACACACACACACACACACACACACACACACACACACACACACACACACGATAACAATTAAGTCGCTAGATTAAACTTCAGAACACAAGGTTTTTAGTCTGAATTATAATTACGCAACGGATTTCTTTTATTAACCGAGCCAAGGAGTATAGCTCTTGTGATGGAACCGATTTTCTTATGTATGGTGTGTGTGTGTATGTAACTGATATGTGATTGTGTATATTTCCATGTCAACAGAATTTCTCATAGGTAAGTGACACGATTTTGATCAAAGTTGGGACATAGTGCGTGGGTATGCCTGGGAAGAAGTGACTTAATTTTGGTGCAGATTGGTCAAAGGTCAAGGTCAGAGGTCAAAGTCAAACGTCGCTGCGTTCTCTTTGGACCTTCACGTTGCCCTTTTCTCCTTATCTTGGCCCAGATTTTCGTCCTTTTGCAGCTTATTTCGTGTAGCTCAGTTGCAGGATAAGACAATGTTGCAGCTTCACGTCCCTTGTATAGCATACTTCTTTGTGAGTAGCATCCTATTCTACCATTGATATATTGTTTTAACGCAGTCTTCAAGATATAGAGGTGGAAATTTTAGATCAAGTTAGAGTAAAAGGTGTATAGTTGTTCTTTGCATTGCAGTTAGTCAAGCGACCACACTCCCAGGATGCGGCTATAGGTTCCATATTTGCCATCTTCATTGCTTAAGTGGTTACCAAGATTACTTATTTATACTTTTGTCTTGATTTATGCACCTACCAAGCACTTCACAACCAAAGCAGACCGAAAATTAAGTTTAAAAACGATATGGAGGGGCATAACGACTTCTGATATTTGTAAACTGCTGTAGAAAAATATTTATCAGCATATTGGTTAACCCCTTCATCCTAAGTACGTCATTAATTTTATGGTTTAGTCTTGCTGCCATTAGCTTGATGTATTCTTTGGACGGACGCCTGGTAGGGAAGGGGTTTAAAAGAAAATTCATCACCTTTTTCGGAAACAAAATCAAATGGTCGTAGTAATGATGAAAAGATTGTGTTATTTAGATGTGAGGGGCAGTCTTCATCAAAAGTTCTGTCGCCTTTCCTGCCTTTCCACTGACTTTGAAAACCAGTGTGTTGGACCTGCATTACACGACGCTTAGGCACTGATCTGAGGCCAAGTGCAGCCATCAGTGCCAGTTGCTGCGGATTTGCCACACTGATTTTCAAAGTGCATGGGGAGAAAAGCAGGGGAGGCGACAGAACTTTTGATCTCGACCGTACAATTAACCTTCTCATGGTCGGGACATCTCACTTACGAGTATTCTGTTCCAGCTGGCGCCAGTATTCTCCTCAGGTAAGAAGCTCCCTAACACCTCTTCCTAAGCGATTTATTTTGCTTATTACTTCCTACTGTCCTCCTGTGTGTCATTTAAAGCATTGAAATATCACCATACTCAGCATAAATAGCATAGAAATTGATATTAAACATTCGTGCCCAGTAATAAATCGCTAAGGAAAAAGTGTTAGGGAGCTTCCATAACCAACGAGAATACGGACCCAGATGATCATATTTAGCTGAGTGAGTCATTTAGCTGAGTCATAAGGGCTAGAGAGTGTGAAGATCCTTATTTAGCACGGTTAATGTTGTTTTAAGTGGCTTTTGAGAATTCTTAATGCCTTTTCGTCTGCGATTTTTGCTGCACTTTTCACCTCAGCATCCTCTTCTATTTTACTACGGCAAATATTGTCATTATTAAAACGATGCAGCTGCTTATACATACAATACAAGAGAGTGTTAAGGCATAAAATGCAAATAAAATGTCGCTATGAAAGAGAACCAGTGAGGCATCCTATACCATCAAGTACTCGGCTCGAAATGATCCCACGACACAAAATAAATCCTGAAGAGTTGGTATTGCGCGCCACTGCAACGTTGTGATATTCCTGCAACACAAAACAAATGCTAAGAGTTGGTATAGCGCGCCTCTGCAACGTTGCAGCCTTCCCGCAACACAAAACAAGTGCTAAGAGCTGGCTTGGGGCGCCACTGCAACCGTATCCCCCAGCATGGCAACACTGCATACCGTGAGACCAATTAAACTAGTGACTGGGTGGCTGCCATTCCCCTCTACCCTACATTCACGGGACCCCTACCACACCGCCGCCGCCACCACCAGACCCATACACTCTTGCAGCTCACACACTTACCCGCTCTACCTCTGTCATTCCTATCATCAAGCCTTCACACCTTCTCATGCCATCCCTTCTACGGACTAACGCATCCTCTTCAAACCATTTCATTCCACCCTACATTCAACGGGACCCCTTACCATACCACTATCATCACCCTAAACCAAACTCTGCTGCAGCTCACATGCCTTCGCTCTACCCTTGACTTCTCCACTGTCATCGAACTTACACGCCCACCCATTCTACTCCTCTACTCTGCATTCCCTACCAGACATTCAGACTCATTCACTTTCCCACATCATTCCCCTCTACCCTAGACCCCTACCACACCACTACTACCACCACCACCCGACCCATCCACTGCAGCATCTTACCCACTTTCGCTCCATCCCTACCCTCCTTGCTATCAGACTTCCACATCTACCCACCCTTACTCACCTCCTGCCACACCACAGACTCGAACACACCCTCCCATCTGTTCAGTCCTCATTTTTCCCCTGTCTTGACTCTCCTGTCCCCAGCACCACACCTTCTTGTGCAGTTCTCCTACCCTGCATTTCTTGTCTCTGTCATACCCAAACACTGTAACCTACTCACCGTCACTCTATCCTGCTCAACCATCCACCAGCACACACACGTTCTCGTCCCAGTCCTCCTACCCTACATTTCCTATCCCCCCACCACCACCAGACCCATACACTGCAACCCACTCACCTTCTCTATCCCCCTGACCTTCCTACCACCAGCCCAGCACACCGTCTCGTGCCCTTTCTCCTACCTGTATTCAACAGTGGTTCTTAAAATATTCACATACTGCATTCCACCTATCTTCGTTCTTCCCGTCCTGCCTACCACCATCCCTACACATCCTCTCTCGTCATTCCCCCTTCCCTAGCCCTGCCTTCCCTGCCACATCACCACCACGGCACGCAAAATTAATCCACAACAACCCATCTACTCCTGCCCTCCCTACCACCAACCACACACACCATCTCTTGCCATTCTCCTCTACCCTACATTTAGCGGGTCCCTTACCACACTAGACCTACAGAACACATATACCCACCTTCCTTCATTACTTGCCTACCTCTACCATCACTGTCCCATACACCTTTCCATGCCATTCCTCTTACCCTACATCCCCTGCCACACCACCAGACCCATACACTGCAACCCACCGCCTTCCCTATCCCCCTGACCTTCCTACCACCAGCCCCACATACCATCTCGGGCCACTCCCCACACCCTACATTTTCACCACCACCACCACCACCATACACTGCAACCCAACCACCTTCTCTTCTCCGTGCCCTCCCTACCATCACACACACACACACACACACACACACACACACACACACACACACACACACACACACACACACACACACACACACACACACACACACACACACACACACACACACACACACACACACACACACACACACACACACACACACACACACACACACACCTACCCCATTCCATTGTTAAGTCCACCTTGTTTGTCTTCTTCAGTGACGTTTATGCAGTAGGTAGGATAGGCATAAATCCATGTCAACTAGCTAACTGATCTCTACCCTACAGATTCAATGGGGACTCTTATCAACACCATACCCATATACGGACACCCATTCACCCACCCGGCCACCCTTGCTGTCCCCCATATCCACCTGCAACCAGACCCATACGCCTCCTAGTGCCGATCAGACTCTTGGTCTCATTTTGTTTCTCTCATGTCCCTGGTCACCCACTAGTATATAACTGTGAACCTGAATTAGAGTGCTAGATGGTGAGTAGCGGAGGAACAATGTGAGCGGGAGGAGGAATGAGAGGTGAAAGAGTAGGGAAGGAGGGATGGAGTAGGTTAGGGGAAGCATGAAGGAGTAAGAATGAAGGGAGGGTGTGGAACGGGAAGAGGAGTGAGAAGGGAAGGATGGATGAAGTAGGGTGAGGGAAGAATGAAGGAATGAAGGAGTGAGAATGGGGAGTGGAGTGAGAGGGATGAGTGAGTAGGGAAGGAGGCTGGGATAGGGTCGGGGGAGAATGGAGTAAGAATGGAGGGAAGGTGTGAAGCGGGAAGAGGAGTGACAAGGGGTGAGAGAGTAGGGGGAAAAAAAAAAAAAAAGCAAGGATGGAGGTGTTGGGGAGGGGATATGTTTGGCAGGGTTTGGTGCCACCTGTCTCGCTCCCTTACTGGCCACACCCCGTCCCGTCACACAGTCGTAGAGAGCCTTTGTGTCACCTACTTAGCCTGTTAGCACGAGGACGCCATTAATGTTTAACCACTTCAGTCCCATGATGCCTACTAAATCTAATCAGGCCGCCCCAGATGAATTTTGATCAGCGTCATAAAGATCTTGTGCAGTGAAGGGGTTTATAAAGGCCATATCCGACTCCTCTAGTTTGAAAAGAGTCTCAGTCAAAATAAAGGCGCCGAGAGTACCAAGGCCAAAATTAATGCATCGTGGGAGTTAAAGGGTTCATTTTATTCTCTTGTGTATGTTAGCATTCCGCCACGTGGGCTAAATCCGCTACTGCACATCAGATCTTGTGACCGTAAAACCTCGGTCTCTGGTCTATCTTTGCTTGTATAGTTTATTTTTCTTCTTAAGGAATTTATTCACTTTCATTAACTTAGCACACGCACTAGGTCTATGGTAATGGTGATGCTTATCAAATTTCAAGGTTGTACAGTAAGGAATTTAAGACTAGCGAAACGTAAGCTAATACTCAACTGGATTAATGCGTCTCTTGGATGGTTTGACTTTTCTGCGACGTGTTCACCAAGCCTTAGGAAGATAATTCCCTGAATGTACGTCCCGCCAGTGGATGACACCTTGCTCACACAGCACGTCATTAACTGAACTACCTTTAGATTAACTAGTTTGCACACACAACACCCCTTTGGTAGCGACAATGTGTATTGATTTTGAAGGTTGTAGGCCCCCTCCCAGCCATCCTCCACGCATCGGGCTACCTTTTGTTGTGTAACTTTAAACAGTGTTCAGAATAGGGCAATGTATTTGGGTGAGTCATTACCCTCGACAGTGGTGGCCCTCTACCCAGAAAGGGAGGAGTGGGGGGGGGGGAGGCAAGCGGAGCGTGCCTTTACAGCTGGATGCAGTAAGCCCCATGCAGGAAATATTTTGAAATCTACCTTATGGAGTGGATATTGGACAGTAGCATACATTCCAAGGTTCAAGATGAAGTATCTCCAATATCGTCATGAATATGGTGCTAGTCACGAAGAAGTGAAGTAGGATGTACAGCCATAGTATTTGGCTTATTCTCTTACTGAGCCGCACCAGAATATTAATACTAGAATATTGTGCTAGTCATGAAAAAGTGCTATGGAAAGGATGTAGAGTCCTATTATTGCCTTGTTGTGCCATTCAGATTTAACAAGAAATTTACATAATAAAATTGTGTTGGTCACGAAGAAGCGCTATGGAAAGGATGCGGAGACGTAATATTGTCTTCTTCTGTCACCGAACTACGGAGAATAAGGTGCAGAAGGAGGAAAATCTATGCCAAGTTAAAGTGGACGAACTAATGTAATGCTATTGTGTAGTACCTTCACTCTTGTACTTTAACTCTCCATATTTACAAATCGTCACCCCATCCTTAGGTGGGGAAAAGGATTTATGATGATGTTGATGGTAATGATGGTGATGGTGATGATGATGATGATGATGGCAGTGATGATGGTGACATTGTTGTTGTTCTTGACGATGATGATGATGTAATTATGCTTAGGATCAACGTGTGTGAATTGCATGACTAATTTAAGGTGCAGTATGAGACAAATGTCGCTTGCTATTCCACTGCGTCCACCTCAGAAAGGGCATGTCCGTCACTTTCCTCCCCGACGCATCATGTCAGAATCACCCGTGGGTAAAAAAAACATCCAAGCCTTTCTCAGCCTAGGAATATTAGTTAGAAGAGGAAATGCCAAGCAGAAGATGTGATATAGCAGGCAAACTTTTGAACCAATGAGCAGAAGGATGGGTGCAGTGTGACAGAAGTGGGTTTGGATGGAGTACAATGGAAAATGGTAGGGGTTTGGTGGGGTGAAGTGGGGTAAAGGGGTTGGGTGGGGTGCAGTGAGGTAAGGACGGGTTTTATGTGGAGTCCAGTTGTGTAAGTGTAGGGTTGGGTGGGATGTAGTGGGTTAGAGGAGGGGCTAGGTAGGGTGCAGTGTGTCAAGGACGAGGTTAGGTGGGGTGTAGTGGGGTAAAGGTGGGGTTAGGTGGTGTGCATTGGAGTAAATGCGATGTTTGGTGGGGTAAAGGAGGGTTTGGGTGGGGTGTAGAGGGGTTGCGCTGGGCTTCGGTGGGGAGCTGTGGGGTTGGGCTGGGCTTGGGTGGAGTGTAGTGGGGTTGGGCTGGGTTTGGGTAGGGTACAGTAGAGTAAGAGCGGGGTTAGGTGAGCTACAGTGGGGTACGGGCGGGATCAGGTGTGCTGCAGTGGGGTAAGGGCGAGGTTGAGTAGTTGGGTAAGGGCGATGTTGGGTGGGGAACAATGGGACAAGGGTGAGGTGCACTGGGACAAGGAAGGTGTTGGGTGGGGTGCAGTGTGTTATGGATGGTTACTGAGTGAGATGCATTGGTGTTAGGGCGGTGTTGGGAGGGGTCCATGGGGTAAGAGTGGGGTTGGGTGAGAAGTTTTTTGTTAAGGGCGGGGTTCTCTGGGGGCAGCGGGGTAGGGACGGGGTTAGGTGGGGTGTAGTGGGGTAAGGGCAAAAATAGGTCGGGTGTAATATGGTATGGGCAGTCCTAGGAGGGGTGCATTGGGGTAAGGGTTGGGTTATGTGGGGTGCAGTAGGGTAAGAGAGGGGTTCGCTTTGGTGCATTGCGGTAAGAGCGTGGTTAGGTAGGGTGCAATGTGGCTAGGGTGGTGCTGGGTGGGGTGCAATAGGGTATGGGCGGGGTTAGGTGGGGTGCAATAGGATAAGGACGGTGTTAGGTAGGTGCAGTTGGGTAAGGCTGGTGATGAGTAGGGTGCAGTAGGGTATGGGAGGGGTTGAGCGGGGTGTCGTGGGGTAAAGGTGGGTTCGTTGGGGTGCAGAGGGGGAAGGGCTGGGTTAGGTGGGGTGCAGTGGGGTAAGGGCGAGGTTAGATGGAGTGGAGTTGGGTAAGGGCTGGGTTGGGAGGGGTGCAGTGAGGTATGGGCAGGGTTTGGTGGGGTGCATTGGAGTAAGGACGGTGTGGTTGGGATGCAATGGGTTAAGGGTTCAGTTGAGTGTGCTACAGTGGGGTAAGAGTGGGGTTTGGTTGTGCATAGTGGGGTAAAGGCTGTGTTGGTTGGGGTGCAGTGGGGGTATGGCCGGGGTTAGGTGGAGTGCATGGGGTAAAGTTAGGGCTGGATGGGTGGCAGTGGGGTCAGGGTCAGTGTTGGGATGTAATAGCAGTTTTTGGCACTTGATTTAGAAAATTATATATCAGCTGTACCATGGCCAACCTCAGTACAGGATTCATTGAAGGGAAGCTTGGCGCCATTATGTTGTTATCTTATGCAAGGGGCTGCCTTTTATGTTCATTGATTGCACGGTTGATTAGTAATGCCATGAGGTGGTCAAGAAATCTTTGCTCCCAACAGAAGGACTGAGCCATCCCTGCTGAGATTTTAGATTGCTCTACAATAAGCCTAGGTTTATCAATATTAACCAGTCAGTATTAACCACTTTTCTGGATTACCCAAGTTCCAGTGGATGGGAAACATTATTAATAAGGCACCTGTGTGCCTTGGTAACAAACATTGAACATCTAAAGTACAGTATTATCTGTTAATTTTTTCCTCTGACCTTGGTTTTACTGTAGTGCACAATAGACACCACAAAAGTTATTAATTTTAATTAAATTGGCAATATAAACAGAGGAGAAATTAATAAAACAGCAATTATGCTCACACGGACAAGCTGAGGTGTAACCAAGGCCAACCTCAGTCATGCTTCATCTAAGCATTTGTACTAAGTACATTATTGCAGATTTTTTCATTTCTTCAGTGTTTATATTGTGGATGTAATGAGCAATGAGGCTTTTTACAGTGTTAATTATAAGTTGTAGGAAATCCTTCGGCCTAGAGAGAAATAGTGCACCGTACAGAAATCTAGACTGTCCAAGCATCTGTTTACAACTTTACACGTAACACGTTGTGGCCGCAGCATCCGTAATCACAGAAGAGCTTGTGTGATTTGGTGCCTATATTTGCTTGAAAAGTGACTTGTGAACATCACTGTTGTGCACGAACAATAATGTTCAAGACAGTGTATGGTATTACGTTGCAGGTTTGTGTTTTTGATGGATATTTATAAATGTAAACATGTAGGTGAGCCAGGCTGCATGCACAGTATACCCAACTAGTTTAACCCTTTAACCGCGGGTATTGTTTTGGTCTGACTGTCCTCTCCCGCGGGGGTTTCAGCCAAATGTAAACAAACCTTTAAACCTTAATAACTCTGCACAGAATAAAGCTAGAGAAAAAAATAAGGTACCATTAGAAAGTACTAACCTTCAGCTTTCCATTGATGTAGGTTTCATGACTTTGTTGACTTTCACAGGACGGGCAGTGCCGTTAGAAGTGAGGGGTGTAAAATCACTATTTTTCGCTCACACATCATTACCTTCGCTCATACACCATTACCAAATGCCAACCTCATTCTGATAATAATACTATAAACATATATGAACACTGCACATACGATAAACACCCACTCTGTGTTCACTGAGGCAGGTAAAAGGCACTGTAATTACCTGCACTTCACTGCCACATCAGCGGTGTTGTAATCACTATTTTTCGCTCACACACCATTACCAAATGCCAACCTCATTCTGATAATAATACTATAAACATATATGAACACTGCACATACGATAAACACCCACTCTGTGTTCACTGAGGCAGGTAAAAGGCACTGTAATTGCCTGCACTTCACTGCCACATCAGCGGTGTTGTAATCACTATTTTTCGCTCACACACCATTACCAAATGCCAATCACATTCTGATAATAATACTATAAACATATATGAACACTGCACATACGATAAACACCCACTCTGTGTTCACTGAGACAGGTAAAAGGCACTGTAATTGCCTGCACTTCACTGCCACATCAACATGTGTTGTCACTCACACAGCTGGACAGATACTGATGCGCGCTTGGTCAGGGGTGGGGTGGGGGGCCCAGGGGGTGGGAGGTGGGGCCCCAGGGGGGGGAAGAGGGAGGTGGGGGTCGGCTGGAGTGAAAGAACTTAATAGCTACTCTCCCTTGAAACAATTGGCGCACGGAAAAAACGCGGGGTATTCAAAATATTCACAAACATTCGAGAATGACACCCGCGGTTTGGTCCAGTTTTTGCAACGTCATTCTGGAATGACACCCGCGGTTAAAGGGTTAAGCCGATATAGTTTGCAGTGATTGGCTGGTTCATACGAAACAAGGTTCTGTGTAAAACAAGCCCAAATTAAATGGGGTATTACTGTACAGTATATGGACTGCTGTGTATAGTGGAAGTAGTGATGATGTGAAGGTGATTGGCTTATTGTTAAGATAGGAGGCTTCATAACGTTTCATTAATGATTTAGGTAAGTATACGATTTACTTTAAGCAGCAAAAGAACCTTACCAGTTCAACTGCTATTCAGTTTGTTTTTTTTATTTTTCATGGTAGGTGGGGACGCTCACCATCTACTCACTTGTACTGTACCGTAGTGCTGCTCTTGGTTGACTGCCCTTTCGTCTCTTCCATCCTTCCTTCTTTCTTTCCTTCATTCTTTCCTCTTTCATCGGCCTACGGGCGACTCTACACTGAGTGACAAACCCCATGGTTTCTTGTACACCAGGAAACCATTTATTATGCTGGGTGGTAACCATATAGCCAGATTATGGCACCTGGTAGTTTGGTGGGTAATTAAGGTGCTCCAGTTGGATTGAACCTGTGTCTGTGGTTGGGGTTTATTGCTCAAATACTGCCACTCAGGGATGAGTGAGGTTGGTCACTCATCTTTTTATAGGACCAACTTTCCTAGCCCCAGGCCCTTACACTTCTCATGGGGCAGCACTTGATTAGATGATGATGATAAACAATTGTTTAATTCTTTATCAGACAGGTGCAGCCTTTACATATTTTTTATTGAAATGAGTTTTTCACAGGTTATATGGCCCACTTGTTATTCCTTGATTGCCACAGCCACAGGGCATTTTTACAAACTTACCTCTGAAAGCTACAAATGAAGATTTAGAAAGCGGAAATATTCCATTGACGTCTACCAGTAGTTGGCCATATTTAATGTTCCTAATGTGCATTTTTTACATTTGAAAGGTGGCTGTCAATCACAAATGAGGTTAAGTTGGAATAGTCTTGGTTAAGTTAAATCATTAAGTTTCCCACACATTGACGTGTCCAGTTGGAGCAGTGGTTGCTAAACAACACAGCCAGTCATAGAGATAGTTGGTAAACACTGTGCAGGCAACCTGACCGCTTCCTTAACCCTAGAACACTAACTCTATGTCTGAGTTCCACTAGCATTAATGTGGGGAGAATAATACCCCAATTTTGGATACCGTAATTAAAATAAAAATGGTTCTAATAAAAATTTATTAAGTCTACAAAAATTAATGGAAAATATAACCCTTGTACTTTAATTTACTTTCATAATTAGTGACTTAAAAACAAAAACTTAATACCCAAGTGTTTGCTGAAAAAAGTTAGGCTAGCTACTGAAAACACTAAAATTTACTAAATGATGAAGCATAAATTTCTGATGAATGGATAAGACAGCCGGTGCAGCCACAGCCATCTGGCTGCACTGCGAACTGTATTGGAGAGGGACAAAGCATGGATATGTTCGTACTAATGAGGGGTGAAAATCTCTCCTAAAGCACTCTACACAAAACACCCAGCGAGTGAGCCGTGTCATACTACCTTCATCCACCACAGCAAAAAGAGGCATGAAGCTATAGGGCACACCACAGTGCTAGCTCCACTGCCCACTCAGAGAGCATGTGATCACCCATAGCATGGGGAGATTTTCACCCGACGTAAGTACTGTACTGGTACTGTGTATTTTGTTTTTTTCCAATCACTTCTTGCAGTCACATTCAGCAGACAGCTATCCGTTGCACGTACCAGAATTACTTAGCTACCAAGAGATCATGAGTTTGTTAAAATACATGGAGGTGGAATTGCCACGCCCGTTTGGTAAAGAATTACCGGTACTGTACCAGCAGTTGTTTTCTGTTGACTTTTTTCCCCATGTTGCTTCATTTTCCTTATGTCTCACCAACATTTATAATTGCACACCTGCTAAAACTTAGCTACCGTACTCAAATCATGGTTAAGTTAGGTTAGGCTAAAATGCTAGATTGTTAAGATAAATTGATAGTGTGGGTTAGGTTAAATGTAAAGTTAGGAAGAGGTACAAAAAGGCGACTGGGATGTATGTTGGAAGTGTCTGTCATTACAGTTGAGGAACAGTTGATAAAAATGGAAGGAACATAGCCAAAAATAATAGGGAAAGAAATTTAATGTGAAACATTCATTTTGCACCCCAAAAATAACCAGATAGATATATAAAACTATCAGGAAGAAGAACTGATTTGGTAATTCATTTTTAAATGGGCATGCTGACTCCAGCTATAACAAACTCATGCTCTCAAGGTAGCTAATGAATTTTGGTACATATGCAACACTCACGCTCTCAAGGTAGCTAATGAATTTTGGTACATATGCAACACAGATATTTAACTGTTGAAGTTTGACTGCAAGAAGTGATTGAAAAAATAAACAAACTATGATGGTACTGGTACCTATTTTAGAGTATTTAACCTGCCGCATGCCAGTGCCACTTTAAAACGGTCTGACATAATTCCGCGGTCAGTGCCGGTGCCGTTTTAAAATGGTCTAAAATAAAAAACTTCACTGTGACCACATTTTTCAAGATTCGCGGGTAAAAATTGGCAGGCATGTAAGGGAACTGTTCCTCTACCATCCCTCAGGCTGTCAAGGTCGTACACTCACTCTCTCCCCCCCTCACACTCGCTCTGCCTTATTCTGCCTGTGTGCCTCACTCAGTGCTGTACATAGTGAAGGCATTTTGTAAATATTTTCATGTAAGTGTAAGTTGTAAATATTTTCTTGTAAGTGTAAGGACTATATAGTGAAGTCAAGTTGTAAATACCTTCTTCTAAGTGCTAGGACTCTACGTAATGAAGTCAGGGTGTACCTATCTTCAAGTAAGTGTAAGATTATGCATTCACAGTGAGAAAGACATGCAAAATGTGAGAGATACTGAAGTAATAAGTAATCAGAAAAGTGTACTGTACATTGCAATACCATCCCATCATAAATATCTGAGTATACCTTACATAGAAAACGGCTTTCTCACGTATGTGGTGAGCATGAGAGAGCGGCTATACCTGTACATGAGTATGTAGGACTCAATGAAACTCATTTCCTAGCCTCGGTGAGCATTTTAATGGCGAAATTCGTTGTTTCCACATCAGAATCTGTCATTTTAGCCAAAAAAAAAAAAAAAAAAAAAAAGTAGAAAAATGGCTGGCACCTGGGTGACCCATAGGGCTAAAAATAGCCAGCACGCGGCAGGTTAAGGAAGCAGCCAGGTCGCCTGCATCAGTGTTTACCGACGATCTCTCTGACTGACTGAGTTGTATACCAGCTGCTGCTCCAACTGAACACATCAGTGTATCATAATCAAAACAATAAGAACTGTCAGGGCAATGGGAAACTTAATGAATTAACCATATCTAACCAAATTTGCATTTGACGGCCAGCTCTCAAATTTAAAAATGTGCGTTAGGAACATTAGATGTGGCCAGTTACTGGTAGATGTCGGTGGAATATTTATGCATTTTGAATTCTCTCCTACAGCTTTCACAGGTAACTTTATAAAAATGCCCAGTAGCTGTGGTAATCCAGGAAAAACAACAAGTAACCTATGAAAGACTCATTTCAATAGAAAATGTAGAAAGGTCGTGCCTGATTGGAAAAGAATTAATTGATTTGGTAAGGTGCTTCTGCTGCTCAAAGCAAAGCATATGTTTACCATGATTTATTTTGCATATTACACATTAACATTCTCTTGTATTTTATGTATATTGTTTTTGTTTCAATATACATCACCTAACATCAATTACTGATGTATCATAGTTTGCATCGGTAACATTAGATACAAGATTAAGGTGATGATAGTATTGAGTAACTGCAGTCCATCTGGCCAAGCAGACCCATCAGTTGCAGGCAAGAGACAGCCCCTGCAGCACTGTCCTGTGCAATGAAATGGTAGGGTAAAACTTCACCATATTGGCACTGCAATTTCACCTGTCTCATATTCGCACGTTCTTAAGGAAAAAACTTTAGTGTAATATGTAACATAGATAACTGCTCGTTGATTTTAGACTATACAGTGTATATAGAGCAGACAAATTTGACCTGTTATAGGGTTTTTAAGGAAGCTGGCGTCTGGCTGTAGGTAGACACTGTTGATAGGTAGATTAAGGAAGCGCCTGGATGCCTGTGCCAGTTTGTTTTCGGACAGTCCCAGCAACTTAGCCTAAATGGGGGGTGTTGCCTCCCAGACTTCCTAGGATTTTAACTAGGCACTTAAAATTGCCACTGTACCTAATGTTGAAAGTCCAAAGTTCCTGTCGGACCAAAAATTCCAACCTAACATGACCTAATCAACTTGTGAAATACCCATTGGAATAGTAAATTTGGAAGAGTTGGACCTGTGTGGTAAAGTCTTGATAACTGGTGTTCCCTTGCTGTAGACAGTGCCTTGCCACAGTGAGGTGTGGTAAAGAATGTGTAGGTTTGGTTTCTAGATGGATGTCGCAGTTGCGTCTCCACCCATTTAAGAGGGACACCATTGTAGGCTCCACATCACCCTGTTATTTGGTCAGATGGTTACCATGCAATGTTTTATATTGTTTCCTATGTTACAGGAAGCCATTATTCTTGTCAATCAGTGTAAAACCATGTGGAGTGGAAGGAAGAATAATAAGAGGTAACAGGAAGGATGAAACAGGAAGAATGGAGGGCAGAAAAAATAAAAAAAGGAATGGCAAAGGTGAAGGAAGAGGTAGACAGCAGTACATCAGGTGATTGGATGATGGTTACCACTACCTGCCATCTAATGATTCCAGTGGAAAGCATTTATATATATTTTCTGTGCTTTTATTACTTTATTGTGTGTATGTGATAACAGAAGTAATTCTGTTAGTCACTTTAACTTTTACTGTTTTTGCATGTCTCTTCTCATTTTTGGATCCTTTGCAGCTAGTGTAACAGGGCTTCTGTTAGTGGATGTACAACTGTATGTTATGTCCAAAAAATGTAGCCATACATCTGATTTCATAATCAGTGAAGTCCCAGTGACTTCCAAATTCCTGAATATACTCCTAAAATCAGCTTGCCAGTAGTACCACGCTGTGTGTAAAATAGCTAATTCATTAAGTTAAAATTGAACTTTTTTTTTTTTTTTTTAAATAACAGAACAAAGGAAGTAAAAACAAATGAATGAAAAAAAAATAATCCATACACCAGATTACTGGTGTCTTCTGTTCATAAAATATCAGTAACAGTTAGACTTGAACAGCTATAGGTTGAAGTTTGGAGGGAAACAACTCAGGGGAAGCGAGTACCTTAACCATCCGTTGACTGCATCTGTCTACATCCATTGATTACCACCTGAGGCAGTTTGAGCCGGTTTACGGATAGATGCTTTTGACATGTATATCTCTTCGGCTCTTTGGTAGAGATCGAAGTGTGTGTGCAAAAACTCAATGTGGTTCACTGTATTTGCACAATCAAAAGGATTGTAATTCAGAACATAAGTTTATTGCATTAAATATCACAAGACAGAACATGTGTACAACAAAACAACATACTGGTATCATGTTTATACCCAGTGATGGTAGCTAATTAAAACCAGGTATCAATCCTATCATGGCTGCAGATTTAAGTGTGAAATGTAAAAATGATGTCCATATAATGCAAAACATGCGACTTCCAAGATTTTAACCTGGGACTTCCAAATTAAAGGGTCAGGAAGTCAGAACTTCCAAAATCAGAGCCTTATTGGAAGTCCTTTATATAGCTATGTAGTGGACAATAGGATAGGGTCATGATGTTGAAGTGGAATTCATTGTTCCAAAAGGAATGAAGTGCAGCTTGGTGTACAGGAGCACCAGTACAAGAGACCTTTGTTTACCTTGAACTGGCATGCAATGAATCGGTTACTGGTATATGAAAGCTGAAAAGTTAGGACCCCTTTTCAGTTTGCGATGTATATACTATTTTTCCTTATACAGTTTGATCATTATGATCCCGTATGAAGCCTCAGTGATCAATGTATGATCGCCGTTTTCATTTATACTGTTGCTGACATGCAAGCTTACAGTTGTTTGTGTCTGGATGGTCATTGAACTGGGTCTCTCTCAGGTGTGTTAGTGTCAGTGATAGAGGTGTTGGAGTTCAGGTAGCTAGTGAAGTTAAATAACTGGCCACAGTACTAGATTTGGTGAGCTTCAAACTATTATTAGACTTATTTTGGTGGTAAGTAGCAAATGAAGTGCAGTGAAATGAAATTACAACCAGTTCAAGTGAGCTGGAAACTTATTTTTAAACTTTGTTGGGTGGGTGGCCCTTGGCAAAAAACATATCCCCAATGAACCCTTGTTATGATTGACTCAGTAGCATGTATGATAAATCATTATGCAATGGATTTTTTTTCTAACACATCTTCATTGTAAAATGAGGGCATGCTGTTCCATTTTGTTTTATTATGGCAGTACATTTACAGTACCGTACTTTGTTGTTAACATATTAACACATTTCTTCCTTGTCCACAGATTCACTTGGGAGGTTCTGGCTCTAATTCCACACAGGACTTTGAGGAGGCTCTGAAGGAGGCCAAGGGAGAGACGGCAACTATGGAGACTGCCAACAGTGGTAGCACAATGCAGTTAACCATGTGCAACCAGGATGTTACCCAACCTGCTGCATGGTAAATCCTCCCCACACTGCACTGCAACACGCACACTCTGCCACTTCCACAACCACCCACCCATCACCACATTTCAGAAAGATGTTTTCTAGAGGAGCAAAGGAATTATGTGACTCTCCTTCCTTCCTTTCACCCTCTCCCTATTCCCTCCAGCTGTTTTTATTTCATTTGATAATTGGTCATAGAATTTTCATTTGTAGGATCATTTTAAGAGTTTCATGTGAGTTCATATATTTTTACTAGACTTCTGACAGTGATTTTCTGGGTATTCACTAGGCAGCAAATTAGGTCTGTTGTAGCCAGTGTCCCCAAGTAGAGTCTTATTGTAGTGCAAATTTTTGGTAAACCTCAAATGACTAAATGTTAAAAAGTTAGAGTGTAGGCTTAACTACAGAAGCAGATACAATAGCTATATTGCAAAATTTTCTGGCAGTTTGAAATGCACAACATTGCCTTCTGAGTGTTTCAGAGTTAAGTGTGCAGAATAAGTTTAGAGCCATACTCTGAATTATCCACTTTTGCAGGTGACACCAGGATAAGGAGAAAGGTGACAGATGTGGCAGACACTGATAAAATCGAAGAGGCCATAAACAGTGATGGAATGGGCATCAGAGAACAACATGGTCCTTATCGGGGAGAACTTCAAGCAGCTACAATATGGACCAAACATGTATATGAAAACATCAGTAAGCTGCCTGTGCAACCACCAGCCACTGTAAGACTAAGATCAGAGATCTGGGAGTGATGATGGGGATGATGAGCAGTGATGCGACCTTCAACTGTCACATCACCAAAGTAGTAGAAGCAGCCAGAAGCATGAGTGGATGGATATAGAGAACTTTCACCACATGAGAAGAGCTGAATGAAGACCCTGTGGAAGTTCCATGTACTCCCTTGATTAGGGCACTGGTGCCAGCTTTGGTCCCCACACAAAATACAAGATGTAGCTATCATTAGACACCACTTAGAGAACCATCACAAGTAGACTCAGATGGCTGCAAAACCACTACTGGAAAAGACTAGCCCAGCTCAAACTATTACGTGCAGAAAGGAAAGGATCCTTACGGAGTACTGAATGTGTGGAAGATCCAGGAGGGCAGAGTACCAAGTGTAGGGATGATAGTCAACCAGCATCCAAGAAGAAAGAAGCTGTGCAACATCAGAGGGACATGCTGCACCACACATCAAGAGAGGACACAACTTCACTCACAACGTAGCTGCTTCAGCTGTTCAGCTGTCTCCCTCAAGAAATCCAGCAGACCTCAGCTGTTCACCTGCTTCCCTCAAGAAATCTGGGACATGAGTGGGACCAGCCTCAAAACTTGCAAGCAACAGCTGGATTTATGATTAAGTTATCAACCTGACTACCCACCAAAAACACCATGATACATCATCTTTTAACATGACGCTCTTCTGGAAATCATGAGAGAGGAAGGGGAGGTCAAGATACCATCTGGTATGGGTGAAGGCCAACCTCAGCTTTGTCAGTGACAGATGGAATCAACAGAAGTTGGCAAGTAAGTAGGTGGCATAGTTGGCTTCACAGCAACTTGACCTTAGCAATTTATTTTACATATTACACCTTTATGTTGTATTAGTCAGTGCTAGATTCAGCACTTAAAAAAAAAAAAAGTGCAATGGGGTGTGTGTGATTCCGAGTGGAATTTCTACAAGTTTTGATTTATGCTGCCTAATTACATGATTCTTCAGAATTTATTGCCAAAGGTCTCTTTTCATTGAAATGATTCTGTGGTAACAATTATATATTTATTGCAATTCTTTTGATAGGTAATATGGTTCTTTGATTATAAGCACAGTATCATTGGTGTACCAAAAATAGGGGGCCTTTATGTTCCACACACCACCATAAATCTGTGTCTGTAAGTGCTTAATTAAAAATACATCTTCAGACTGAAATGCTTAATTTTGTGGAAAGCCACAGAAAAATTGCTTGCTTGCCTTTTCAGTCCAGTAATTTATTTTTATTGTATTTTTAAAGCTGTCACCTAAATGTATTTAGCCTAGGAAGAGTATATTAGTAGTATACGGTAGGGGTTAATTACGGCAATATCTCAGTGGTGCTGGAGAGGGATGCCTTCATGCAGGGGCACTGAACAGTTCTTGTTTTATGGAAAATGTTGTGATATTTTGGAACCATTCTTCTCTTTTAAACCATTGAACCTGAGGATTTCATTTTCAGTTTGTTCTTGCCATCTAATTTTATTTTCCCCTTAATTTTTTTCAAATGATACACTTTTCCTGGTGGAGTTACATATACCGGTACTATATCCTTCATAAACCTTTTCTTAAACTGAGTAACATAAATGGTATCTGCAAGAGTAAGCTTAAAAAAAAAAAAAAAAAAAAAAAAAATCATCACTTGAATTCAGTGGATGACAGCCCCCTTCAGTCAAATGACATCATGTTATTTATTTTATTTATTTATATACTTATTTTTTTTTGTTGCTGCCGCCATATACTAGTATTTGTATATTTGTATATGTATTTTTTTTTTTTCAAGATTTGTAGTGATCGATTTTGCAGTTTTGGCAGATTTTATGGCCAGATGCTTTTCCTGACACCAACTTCCCCCATTATTATTGTTATTGTTGTTGTTATTATGATACATACATACATACATCATCAAATCCTGTGTTGCTCCTTGAGGAGCGTAGAAGCCGGGGGCTAAGCAAGTTGGTCCTAACATTTAAGATGAAAGTGACCAGCTTCACTCATCCCTGAGTGGCATTACATGAGCAGTAAACCCCAACCACCTCTTGGATATAAACCTACACAGCTTTAATCTGACTGGGGTGCCCTAATTACCCACTAAACCACCAGGTGCCATAATTTGGTTATATGGTTACCATCCAGCATAGTAAATGGTTTCCTGGCGTACAGGAAACCATTTGGCTTGTCACTCAGTGTAGTCACCCGTATACAGAAGGAAGAGGAAAGAATTAAGGAAAGAAAGACAGAAGAGGAAGGAAGGAAAGAAGGAAATAAGAGTGGAAAGGGTAGTCATCCACAAGCAGCACTACATTGAGTGGATAGTGAGTGCCCCCACCAACCAACAGGTTATTATTATTATCATTATTATTATGAAGCCGTTATGACTTCAGCTTATGTGGATGTGAACCCAGTTGACTGTAAGCTGAAGTTGTCCATCCTGCAATCTTCCCCCTTTTGAGGGATGGTTATAATTGGGCAGTGGAGCAACATGGTTATATCAGTGAAGACTTTGTTACAACTCCAACACTAATCTCATGTACTAACTAGGTTAACTAAAGCTTACATTTAATAACTCTGTTGTGAAAAGGTTAACCTGTGTTCAGATAGAGCGCTAAAGCATTTTTTTTTTTCAAGGGGCCACAGCTACCGTACTGCAACTACCACCACGTCATCCCAGCTACCACAACCATCCCAGAGCCACCACTGCCACCTCCACTCTTCTCATATGTGTGAGTTGTGCCTTTTATGGTTCATCCACCTTAACTTGGCTGATATTTGTATACTTGCAACCTGTTTCCCATAACTCACTTGCAGAAATAAGACAATATTGTGCCTGTGCAGCCCTTCCAATGTACTTCTTCATGACGAGCACCATTTTCTAGTGCTGATGTCTTGTTACTGCTCAGCATTCAAGATGTGGAATAACAATTTTAGGCCAAGTTAAAGTGATCAGAGTATTTAATAGTTGCTCCCTTCCTTACAAAATTAGTTGATATTTAGAATTCCATACTCCATCCGCTGATGATGATGATGATGAGGAAGAGATGAGATATATCTGTGGTGCTCTGTACTTATGCCTTTGACCCTGTGGCTGATTAGTCAGCCACTATGGTATACAAGGCTGTTCTGTCTTTCAGGTTACCATTTATCTTTCCTAGGTATTACTCTTGATAATCATTTTACATACCAGTCAGCTGCTTGCACTAGGATTCAAACTCTGGCACTATCAGACTGGCAGCTTCATAGCAGCAGTGATAACCACTTAGTCAAATAGAGCCTTATATGATGGGTACCACATAAGTTCATAACTTGAAGTTCGTAAGTGGGAGAGCAACTGTTCTTAAACTGTCTAACACCAGATAACATTTTTCAGCTGAGGGAGTCATAGGAGCCGAAGGACATTAAAATCGAGGATCATACAGGGGCATTTTTTTTTTCTGCACTTAGAGCTATATTCTGGTTGTGAATTAAAAACAAAAATTTCAGATAAGGCTGCTTGTAGAAACTGGTTTCAAGGTAAGGCTAGGTTAAGTTGCATTTCGTTAGGTTAGGTTGCTTTTAGGAGATAAAGTTAAAATAAGGTAGATTATCCTTGTTACATACTAAGCCTACAATTATCCATTAGTGTAAAGAAGAAGAAAAAGTTTCCTTAATGTTATAAGAGGTAATTATCTGTCGTCCAGTCTATCTATTGCCATGTAAGGAGCGAACGGGCTTTGAGCTACACTACCCATTCCAGGCATTTAAGGTGAGAGTGCCCTGTTGATTTCTTGTGAATGGCATCAGATGACCAATAAACCTCAACCCCACCTCAGACGGAAACCTTTGTGTGTCACATTTGGTTGGAGTGCCTCAACGTTTTAGATCACGAGGCATTCTCACTTACAACAGCATTTATCAGTAACCAATCCCATTTGTAAATCTGCAGACACTTTCAGTAGAAATGTTTCCTTGGAAGTTATTCACACACCAGTTGAACAAAATGAAAGTGTCTGGAAAATTTTTCTAAACCATTTTACGTTTCCAAACAGCATGCAATTTCACCTTCAAGAAAACTGTGCCGGTAACACAACACATAATTTTTTGAAAGTATGTACTAGATACCTAAGTAAATAGATTACTTAATTCTCAGAAGGCAGTTAAATTATTTATATTACTTTAATATCATGTAATGTAGTATGATTTGATGGATTTAATTTAACTTATGGTTACTTTTGCCTCACTGCTTATGCCAGTTACCAGAGAAGGGCTCCAACGTATCCATCACTGGCCATAACTCAGTTTTGCAAAATTGGCATCTTCACCCCATCACAACGAAGCACCTCACTTACAAGGTAAATGACCAGCCAACTTCCCTTGATGGCATTATTTGATCAAAAAAGCATTCTGACCACAAGACCACCAGGTATTTTTTGTCAGCATTCACTCTAAATTCATTGTTAAGTGTTTGATAGTTGTATGAGTGAAGACAAGCATGTATATAAGTAATCCAATGCACACTATGCTTGGTATTGCCTAAAAATACAGCCCATTCGTGTTCTAGTTCTCTCACCTTAATATTGCCCGGGTTTTTGTCCTTTTATGCAGCTTATTTCATGTAGTCTAGTGGTAGAATAAGACATCAAATTGTAGTGCTGAGCTATTGTAACATCTCAGTTGTTAGGATGGAGAGGTGGTAATACTGTAATAGGCTAGGTTAGAGTAACATTAGTAAGCAAAGTAGCCAGGTATACCAGTAGCAGCTAAAGGCTTTCCTTATATTTTGTTTAATGCCGGTGACCGCTATTATTTCTCTCAGTTGAAGAAAAATCTGATGATGTTAGCCTGTATAAAAATAATGAGCATATTCCCTTTGAAGTGGTTTGTATTCTGGGTGGCTCTGGAGATTTTCTATAATCATTTTGTTGTAGTTTGTCATGCATATCAAACCATGGTATTCTCTTGCATGTTCCTGATGGAATGTATGTAATTTTTAACAGGATATGAATTAATTCAGAGAGACAGCAAAGGAAGAGTTGCTACAAAAAACCTCCTATGCCACCTAGAAAACACCAGTGATTTATACATGTGAATATTGCCATGATTATTTGTATATAAGAGATATACTGTAATTTTCCCTTGATTATAAGTATTTAAAGATGTACAGTCAAGGACAATATTTTATAGCCTGTGGTTTCCCCATTTCTTTTATATCAAGCATTCAGATTATCATACTGTATTTAGCATACTGTATAAAGTACAACCCTATAAATCTGATGATAATTTCTCAAAAACCTTCTCCTATTGAAATATTTTTATTCATTCATATCTCCCCCATTGAACTTTCAGAGGTAGCTGCTGCCGTACAGTTTATTTTCCTGGCACTGCCTTGAGTTACATACACCATCCAAACTCAGTGTGAGCATTGCAATGCAAGATCAGTCCCCCTTGTCTGTAATTGACCTAATTTTTCTTTCAAAAACACAGAAATGATATGATAGAGTGCAACAGTACCAAAAAAAAAGCAACTGCAGAATGTGTAGCATCAAAATGGAAGTATAATTAGTTAAGCTATTTAGTAAATGGTCAGGGAGGTTTGTGATGAGTAGCTTTGATGTAGGAATGATCACCATTTACAATATAAGGCAGTAGTGAAGTTAGTACCACATAATCTGAAGATAGCACCACGTAATCTGAGTGGATGATGGGTAATATTAATATAGCTGGTTTGTTTTTACCAGATGGATGTGAGCCACTCACACAACTTGATTACCTTGTCATAGCTGCATGGAATTCATTGAACCATAGTTATTAGGTAGAAATGAATCTCCGTGGTCATATCAGTCCTACCTTCAACTGAATTGAAAGGGGTTTGGGATCTTAGTCGTGTTCGAGTAAAAAAATTGAGGGTACAGATGAATGGACAACATATGCTGCTACAGGCTATAAAATATGCACCAACACTCCTATTCTAAGCTTGAACAAAAGTATGTAGACATTTCTCTGCCATCTGTAGCATGAAATGTTATGTGATGACAGTATCAAGAAGTAGCATCCTTCTTTTGGGGGATAGGAAGGATACTGCAGGATGTTTGTTTTAACCGGGCATCTTCATTACCTGTCCATATCAGTGTCCCCTCTTATAATTCTCTCTTGTACAAGCAAAAAAATGTGAGAAAGATGTGTGCTGTGTTATTTGGAGGGAAATGAGAAATGTGGAAGGCAGGACACAATGTTGACAGAGAATTGTTTGCAAACTTTTGCTCATGTCTGTACATCACAATTGGATACAGTAAGTCCCGAGTATGTCACATATTTGAAAATACAGGGTGGTCCATATATTATATAACCCAAGTATTTTTTTTTCCCATGCTCTCTGGACTTTGTACCTCACCCCATCCATAGGTGGGAAGAAGAGGTCAGCATGATGATTGTTATAATGAATATGATGATGATGATGATTATAATGACTGATGATGATGATTATAGTGACTCTGATGATGATGATGATAATGACTCTGATGGTGATGTGGAGAATGGCTCAGTCCAGCATTACCAGTGCCTACCTTGTATAATTTTCTGTTTCCTATAACTCTGTTTCTTACTTTATAGTGAATGCTACTCTGTTATATAGTCAATGCTTGTGTAAATCCATAGAGTGGTGGTTGATAAGTTGTTTGTTAAAACTATTTTCAGCACTTTGGTGGTCATGAAGCCAAATATCTGATATTGCTTTAGTGTTCCCATTGATTGCATTTAATTCATTCATATGTGGAGATTTTTTTGTTTTCCTTGTGCACCTTATTTCCTTGAATTTGGTGCCAGAATAGGATTTCACTACAGCTTGGCATCCTTTCCATGGAACTTCTTCATGAGTAACACCATATTTAGTATTAATCTCTTGCAACAACTCAGTATTCAAGATAGAGATGGTAATTTTAAGGCTAAAGTGAGAGAGTATAGTTGATTGTTTACTTCTCGATCAGAATATCTTCATTTCCCATATCAGCAGACTGAGATATTCCCACAACACACCAGTTGTATATGGACAGTCCTGTATTATATTTTCATAAATTTGGTACTGTAGAATTGGTGGTTGCTGTTGTTACGGTCCTAGAGTCGTCTTTAGTAATGCTGTAACTGACCTGATATTTCACAAGTTTCAACATTTTTGCTGATTTCAAACCAGTACCATTATTCGCACCCTGATGCAGCATATCATTAGTAAGAAAACAGTGCCAGTATGCATTTTTTTAAAATTTATTTTTGCCAGTATCACACTAGTACCATTATTTTCTCCTTGATGTAACACATTAGTTACCATATAAGAAAATTGCAAGTATGCAATTGTTTTTGGATTTTTATCATTATCTACCCACTCTGTGTGTTATCATGTTTATTGTTAATACCAGTTAACTGAGTTCCAGCTAAATGAAATAAGAAAATAAGTTAAGGTTACCACTCACAAAAGTAGACTACTGGTATTAGACACACACACACACACACATATATATGCTGATTCTTATGAAAAAGTTACTGCAGTTGAGGATTAATTTCTGGTTTAAGGATAATTTTGGAGTGTAAGATATCATCTGTAAGAAGTCCACATTGTTCTTTCATTAAGTTCTGGTATTTATTTTCAAGATCATTCACTCTGACTCATAGATGAACCTAGGACCACAACAACAGGTGTCAGAGAAACTGTACGTGGCAGTACTTATGTAGTTTTCTGATGAAATAACAGCAAAATAATGCATGAAGAAATGTGGCATAGAACGAGGACTTACTGACAGAAGCCGTAGTGCTTATTTTTTATTAGCTCACAATAAATGTAGGTGTTTACATTTTTCATCTTATTTGTGAAAGGTGTTTCTTTTACATTTTTGCTCCTGTTGAGCGATAATGATGATATATATATATTTTTTAACATTTTTATTCCTGTTGACATGTAATAATGAACACTTCTTTTTTTTCCTTTTTTCATATGGATTTGCAATAGTGTGGGAAAGTGTGTGTGTGTGTGTTTTTATAATACTGTGCAAGATTAATTAACTTTGTGGAAATTTCTTGAGGTGCTCTGATGAACTATAAAATGGAGGAGCGCATTTAAAATTTTTGTGGAAATTTCTCGTCATATTATTGGCAAAGTTTTATTTGCTCTTATTTTTCAAGATCGTTGACATTGCTGATTTGCTTAACAGTTCCCTTTCTCATTGTATAATAAATAATGGTTTCAGAAATCTGCAGTATTATAAGCTAAGGAGTTTACTTCGTGTAGAATGCAATGTTATAGTATGTTAGGCAGAATATGTTGTACAAAGTTGTATGTAGTGTAACATTTTGCCATTGGATTGTACATTTAAAGTGTTAATACCAGCATGCTTGTGAGGTTTAGTCAGCATTCCGAAGGCTGTTTACTGGGTATGCTATTGATGGTTGTTCAAGTTTGATGCTTTCTCTTTGTTTGTTGATTGTTTCAGGTGTTGTTGATGGTGATGGTGGTATCTTTGTGGTTAGCTTTTAGTGGTTTATGGTCATATTGTTGGGTTTCTAGAGAGAGAGAGAGAGTATAGGAATGTGAGTTATTTTGGTTGAGTCTGCTGATGTTACCACCCCAGGCTTAACTGGTCATGAATCCTGTGGACTGCAGGAAACTGGCCCCTTGTTAAGGTTGCTCCCAGAGGTCTTTTGTTAGGGTGAAGTAGTGTCTGTTTAGTGATTGTGTTGCATTTAGTGAATAAGTTACTTGTGGTGTGGGATGTTGCTTTGCAGTATGGGCAGTGGATTGTTTGGGAGTTAAGTTTCGTGTTGGCATTGAAGCAAGGGATAATTATGGCCATATTGTAGTCTAGCTATACGCCTTTAACGTGGCCTAGATTTTTATAATTTTGCAGCTTATTTCATGTAGCTCAGTGGGTGGAGATTTTGGATGGCTGTAGTGGCCATGTGTGGCTAGGTCATAGCTAGGTACAGTTTGAAATATTAAAAGTAAATTGAAAAAAAAAAAGATGGTTGATGACTGCAGTCATTGGCGGATGGTTAGGGCCTATGACGTGTGCTGTGAAATAATATCATATGCTTTTCACAAGGCATTCCATCTTGTATGGAAGTCATTTAGGTGGGGGAGGGGGAGGGGGGAATGTTTGTGAAGTATAGTGTTGGGTGGAGGAGGAAGATAGATGCTGGTGTGGCTCTCTATGTAGTGTTGGAGATGTTGGCTGGCAGTGATGGGTATATGTGGCTAGGTACTGATTATGTATAATATTAAAAATATGTATTCTGTGTACTCTATAAAAAAAATATCCCCCCAAAATGGTTGTCAGCCACAGTTGCTGGCAGGGTGGTGTCAGTGAACTGATTTGTGAATTGAGGATCATATGCCTTGCACAACTCAGTTTGATTTTATTTACCTTCATATTGATTTGGAAGGATGTGTGTGTGTGTGTGTGTGTGTGTGTGTGTGTGTGTGTGTGTGTGTGTGTGTGTGTGTGTGTGTTTCATATTTTTGTCTGGGCTTACTTTGAATGTATGTGATATGATCATGAGGCAGTGGTTGAGCTAGAGGTCTTGTACTGCTATCTATGGCTCATTAAATTTAACTAGGCAGAGATTATCGTCCTTTTGCAGCTCATTTCCCATAACTCGGAGGCAGAAGTAGACCATACTGTGGGTCGTCAAACTTTCTGTAGAACTTGTTCATTATTTTCCCAATGTTCTAGTGTTAATCTTTTGTTACAGCACAGCATTCAAGATGAAGGAATTGTTCTTTTACTCCTAGTTGAACTGAATAAAGTATAGGTGATTTGTATGGCAAGAGAAGAGGTGCATGAAATGAAGAAAGGAGAGGAAGTAGCTAGTTTAAGTCTGTGGTTGTCTTGTTGGGGTGTAATGGTTGCTCAGGTGTTCAAGTTTGTGTTCACTGAGACCCCCGTGGTTGTCCTGCGTCTGTGTGTTTAGCCACGAGGGATCTTTTGCATTGAGAGCACCAGCTGTTGTAGCATTAGAGATGGTCTGCAATGGGGAAGGTCATGGTGTAGATGATATGAAGTGCTTATGTAAGGAAAATATGTATTGATAGAAGAGTGAGGTGAAGTCAGGATTCCAGGGGCTTAAACAGTGCGTAAATGAGTGTTCATGAAGGTGTCTTCCAGCACCACGTTTGCATATATGCAGCCCTTGCAACTCTAAGCCAAAATACAGTACAAAATTGCTTCTGCATGCCCATCGTCAACTGATTATCGAGGTTATTGGAGCACATCAATAAATTGATATGCGTAGGATTGCAATATATTTAAACATTCTTATGAGACCTAATGGCACGTTTAGCACACTGTTGCAAATTGAATATGCAAAAATATGTTTTCCACTTGTGTATAATGCCAACAAAAAGTAATTCCTCATCTGACAATGTACTGTATACGAGTATGTATTCTTATAAATTGCTGTTAAGTAAAAATTGCATTAAGTGACAGCTAGGATCCAACAAGAATTCTGTTTTTCTCAAGTAGGTAAGAGTAATATTGAAGACCGCAAATAAGTGTAGAAATATATCTCTTAATGCAAAATGCCATGACAGTGTTAAGTAATTTTTGCAGGTTAATACAAGTATTAGTGTTAGCTGAATTAATCTTGATCTTTCACTGCACATCTTTGTGATTAATTATGAAGGATAATATGTGAAAACTGTTTTGACTGACAACTTTATTGTGAAAATGTGTCAAGTTAAAGTATTAAATGAGGAATTACCGATATAGGTTTCACAGTGAGGCATTCATTTTTCTTTACATATATACTTTAACAGAGAATCAGTTTCTAGAGAATTCTTTCAAAATTACATCCATTGTCAATTTTATAATATGAAAAAGAAGTAAACTGTTGATACCTCCTGTAGGCATTATACCACAAAGGAAGAGTTTTGTGTGTTATTTCTTTTAATGTGTTTGTGAACATGATTTCACTATATAGTTATTGATTGCACTAGGCACCCTCCATCCATCCACTCCTGCACCTTTTTTCTTCTTCTCCCTCCTCTTTCCTCCTCCTCCTTTCTTCCTTCCTTTTTACTCCTCCTCATTCATACTATACCATCCAGCCAACCTTTCTGCTGCCCACCCTACCACTGCTACCACTGCCCTGCCACCCACCCTACCAGCAGTTATCCTTCAGTGTCCTGCCCCCTTGCCCTGCCCTGTTCTGCACCCTTGCACTGCCCTGTTCTGCACCCTTGCCTTGCCCTGTCCTGCTTTGTCTTGCACCCTTGCCCTGCCCTGTCCTGCACTCTTGTCCTTCTCTACTCAGTCTTACCCTCTTGTCCTGCACCCTTGGCCTACCCTGCCCTGCCATTCATAGTTCACCCCTCCCGTGGTCTGCTTTGCATCCCTTACCTGCTCTGCCCTATCCTGTTTTGCCTTGCACTCCCCACACGTGCTCTGCCCTATCCTGCTCTACCTTGCACTCCCTGCCCCTGTTCTATCCCATCCTGTTCTACCTTGCACTCCCTGCACCTGTGACCTGCTTTCCCATAGGGACTTGCAGTGTCCTACCCAGATCCCTTGCTCTGCCCTCCCCTGCACTCTTACTATGACCTGCCATGCCCCTCCCCTGCACATATGCTAATACCTGCCATACCATCCTGTGCACCCTTTTTATGCCATGTCATGCCTTCCCATCACCCTTGCTGTGCCATGTCATGCCCTCCCCAGCACCAGGACCCTTGTTATGACCTGCCCTGTTATTCCTGTCCTGCCCTGCCTTGCTTGATATTCCTGTCCCACCATCCCTTCCCTGCTCATCCATTCCTGGCCAGCCATTCTTGCCCTACCCTGCCATTCCTGCTCTGCCCTGTCCTATCATCCTGCCCCTGCCTTGCCATCCTTCCCCTGCCCTGCCCTGTCCAGTCTTGTTCTGCTTTTTCCATTTACTGTTCTCTTCTGCTCTATTCTTCCCTCCCCTACCCTGTCCCTTATGTAATTTGCGTAGTATTATTATTTATATTTTTTATAATTTGTTATAGTAAATTTAGGTTCATAATTAGCCGATTCATGTTTTCTATATGTACTGAGGTATCTTTTGAGTCATCTCAGAGTGTCTGTATTGTGAAATCTCCTTGGCCACTTAGAATACTTAAGACTACAATTTAATGCTAGCAGTGTGGTGCTTTGGAAATATGCAAGTCTGAGTCATCTTCCCTGAATGTCAGAATTATACCAAATCGAAAAGTGCTGAGTCGTCCTCCCTCAGTGTCCGTCCACAATCGGCTTTTCCTTAGTCATTTTGTAGCTTATTTCCCGTAGCTTGGTGGAAGAGTGAAATAATACTGTGGCTCTGCATCCTTCCCATGGCACTTCCTTGTGACTAGCATCGTATTCTAGTGTTAGTGTATCGATTCAGGTTAGAAATTAAGATGTAGAGGGGGCAAATTTTTCTGCTTCATTAGAGTGAGCATAGTATAGGATCTTATCTCTCTCAGGCTCCTGTAACTCACTCTAGTGAATAAAATCGCCTGGCGTCAGCTGGAACACAATGTTAGAGTTATTCTGAGCATGAGAGGGTTAATGTTGACAGTATTAACACTCTCAGGCTCCTATGACTCACTCTCAAATAAAATAGTCTAAGTCAGCTGGAATGGAATATTAGAGGTTGACCTGAGCCTAAGTTAACCCATTAATGCTCATGTCTACTCTAGGTCTGTATTCCAGCTGACAGGAGACTATTTTATTCCCCCATCAGCTGGAATAAAGAACCAGAGTAGACCAGAGCATTGGGGGGTCAACTTAGGCATTAATTAGTTCCCTTATCAGGGGCCAATAAATGCCTAACTTGACCCCCCAATGCTCGGGTCTACTCTGGTTCTGTATTCCAGTTCATGGAGGAATAAAATAGTCTCCTGTAAGCTGGAATACAGAACTAGAGCAAGCCTGATCATTAAGGGGTCAATTTAGGCTCAGGTCAACTCTAGTATTCCATTCCAGGACACTCAGACTATTTTATATGGCTGAGAGTGAGTCATAGGAGCCTCAGAGTTAATACTGTCACCATTAACCCTCTCATGCTCAGAATAACTCTTAGCATTGTGTTCCAGCTGATGCCAAATGTTACTCAGGTGAGTTGGCTATGGGAGCCTGTGAGAGAAAATATAATGGAGGCTGGGGGCTATATGACTTTGGCCATAGAGGTATACACTTTTTGGAGTTTTTAATATTTGGCCATAGGGGTATACACTTTTTGGAGTTTTTAATAAAATCCCCCTTCCTCTCACCTCCTGTTGTTTGTATATTCCCCTACTTTTCCTCTCGTGTCGTTCCTGGCAACGGGTGTGTGTGTGTATATTGGTGTCGTGGTTGGGTGTCTCAGTGTGGCATGTCTGGTGGGTGGGTGTGAGAGGTGCATGTCTGTAGTGCCTGTGACGTGTAAGTGTGTGACGTAGGTGTGAGGGAGTGTATGTAACCATACCATCATCCTGTTTGTTGGTTAAACTTCCCCTACTACTGGGAGTCGAACCCATCCAGTAGCAGGCCACCTATAGTGATCTACCATGGTTTTAAATAATCCCTCTATCATCCCAGGAATTGAACCCGGATCATCTGGGTTACCAAGCAGCCTCTCTACGTACTCTGCTACTGTGGTCCCGAAAGGTTTGCGAGTCAACCTCCTACTGTATTTTATTTTTGGGTGGTCTTAAAAAAAAAATGGGAAACTTAGGTACAATGTACGCAATCTTTCAGAAAGACATTAGGATATCTCCAGAGCTACTTGGAATAATGAAGACAATGCTAGTCACTGATAATTTTATGGAAAGCATATAGAAACAGAACTGTATCTACTTGCATACGGGAAGAAAATAAACATTAGATCTTAGTATTTTTCTCATTTTCCTTTCTTAAAAATATTACAATGCTTTCTTTAATTCCTTCAGTTACAGTGACGACCTTGTTAGTTTATTCATGTTACCTTCAGACTTAATAGTAGTAGCAGTAGTAGTAGTAGTAGTAGTAGTAGTAGCAGCAGCAGCAGCAGCAGCAGCAGTAGTAGTAGTAGTAGTAGGAACAGGAGGAGGAGTAGTAGTAGTAAAATAATGATTAAACAATAATAATATAATAAAATAATAATAATAGTAATAATAATAATTAATAATAATAGTTTTTACAAATGAACAGAGGAAGGAAAAGTAAATAATCTATACGCCAGATTATATGAGTCCACCATTCATAAACAAATCTGTATCAGTTTTCTTTGTACTAGGTTGTAGGTTGAAGTTCGAGGGGGATCTATTTTGGGGACGCGAGTTCCAAAGACAAGCAAATAACTGACAAACCCTATTTATTGGAGCGTAAGGGCACGAGTCTAGGCAACTATTAATCTAGACCATTAAAATTTAGGCCACCAACCTACGCCCTGGTAACGTCTTCATGATTTAAAAACATTTGGTTTCCTCGGGACTCGAACCGGGGCGCGTAGGACACTGCACGCTCATTTTATCATTTTTTCTTTTACTCATTGCTAGATTCGGATTTATATACCATGTTCTAGCTAAGCGTATATTTTATTCAGCTTAGGAGATCTCCTGATAGTGAAGGGATTGATGATGGTTGTATCTAATCTCTCTACTACTACTACTACTGGAACCTCTAATAATAACAATAATATAATAATACAATTAGTAGCAGCAGTAGCAGTAGCCTATAGTGGTGGTTGTGGCAGTAGTAGTAGTAGTAGTAGTACCAAAAGAAATAATGCTAATACTAATGATAACGACAGTGCTACTACTACTACTTTACTGCTGTTACTATTACTAAGAATAAGAATAATAACGACTGTGACAAATAATAATAATAATCTTAATCATCATCATATACATAATTCACTATCTTAATTACTTAGTCTAATAATAAATTCTATCACCTGCACACGAGGACACATTTCTGGAGGCTATTTTTCGAACTGAGGGGGTTAGATAGGTTTCAATGAGCCCTAAAGCTGAATAAAATCGTCTGAAGGAAGCAAGATTAAAACTGAGCACATCAACGCAGGCAAAGGGTAGCTAGTGAATCAGTCTATCAATCTATCTATCAGTCTGAGCTATTTGTCAGTATATCCGCCAAATATTCAGTTAATCAGTCAACTATCTTATCTACTGATCAACTTCTCTGTCAAAATACTGTATCTTCTTTATCAGTCAGTCAATCGGTTATTAAATTACTGAGTGAGCTAATGTTTTCAATTTACTCTCCAGTCCAGCTTTTATTCATTCATTCATTCACTTATTCATCCATCCATTTAATCATTCATTCATTCATTTATTCATTGATTCATTCCTTCATCAGATATTTATATAACCAGTGAGTGAATGTTATTAGTCTCTCCAGTCTACCATTCCTTCCTTCCTTCATCCGTTAATTCTTTCATTTATTCATTCATTATTTCTATCAGTTATTCATTTATTTAACCAGTGAGTGAAAGTTATGTCTCCAGTTTGCCATTCATTCATTCATTCAGTCATCCATCCATTCATTCATTCATTTATTTATCCATTCATTCATTCAATCTTTCTATCAAATATTCATTTATGTAACCAGTGAGTTCATGAATGTTACCAGTCTCTCCAATCTACTATTCATTCATTCTATCAATTACTCACTTCTTAAACCAGTGACTGAATGTTATCAGTCTCTCCAGTCTACCATTCATTCATTCATTCACTCATTCTATCAATTATTAATTTCTTTAGCCAGTGAGTGAATGTTATCAGGCTCTCCAGTCTACCACTCATTCATTCATTCATTCATTCATCCATCCATCCATTCATTCATTCTATCAATTAACCATTTATTTAACCAGTGAGTGATTGTTATCAGTCTCTACCATGCCTCCGTTCATTCATTCATTTATTCATCCATTCTTTTTTCATTCAGTTGGTCAGCAGTCTATCAACCAAAAAATCTGTCATTATTAGCCTACTATACCAATTTATTTCTTTTTTTAAATCGAATTCACAATAAAAATAAATTCTGACACCTTTTGATTCAGTTACATCTAAGTTACAGCCCAGTACAGAGTGATTAAGAACAATGATAAGATGACAAAGAACTGTGATGCATTGTAGTTGTGTGTGTGTGTGTGTGTGTGTGTGTGTGTGTGTAAAGCAAACATCAAATCATACTCAACTTAAAACAGCAGTAATGAACTACTAAATTATCTGTCCTGTGTGCGTGTGTATGTGTGTGTACTGCAAAGATTATATCATACTCAACTTAAAACATCAATAAGGAACTATTAAAGTATCTGTCCAAAGTATGTATGCATGTGTGTGTGTGTGTGTGTGTGTGTGTGTGCAAAACAATCAAATCATACTCGACTTAAAAAAGCTGTAATGAACTATTTAAGTATCTGTCCTGTATATGTGTGTGAACTACTTAAGTCTCTGTCCTGTATATGTGCGTGAACTACTTAAGTCTCTGTCCTGTGTGTGCGTGTGCGTGTGTGTGTGTGTATGTGTGTGTGTGTGTGTGTGTGAACTAAACATCAATTAATACACCAGTTAAAACAGCAATTAGGAAAGCCGAAAATATATTGTGTGTGTGTATGTGTGTGAGAGAGAGAGAGAGAGAGAGAGAGAGAATTATCCAAATAACTCATGAATCCTATTTATTAGAGCGTAGGGCAAGTGGCTAGGCTTCCATTAGTCCTTAACATTCATGATTAATACACCAAACCTACGCCCTGATAGCATCTACATGATATAAAAACATCTGGTCACCTTGGGATTCGAAAGGCGGCGCGCAGGACACAAACACTCAATCAGCGGATATCATTTTTACTCCTACACCTTGCTAGCCTCAGACGATTTCATTCAGCTTAAGAAAACCCTCTTAGGATGATGGGACAGATACATTAATTCAGTGAGACTGAGAAGAAAAATCGTCTGGAGGTACAAGAAAATAGAACAAAAAATTGTTGTTGTAATGGTGTTCATTATGGTACGTTTGAGTTGGACAGGGCACGGTTGGGTTGGTTAAGGAAAGATAGGGTAGGGTAGGTTAAGGAAGGGTAGCAATGGGGCGAGATGAGTAGGTAGAACAGGGTAGGGAAAGTTAGATTAGGGTTGGGTGGGATAGGGAAAATCAGAGTAGGGTTGGCTGGGGTAGGGAAATGTAGGGTAGGGAAAAGTAAGCAAGGTAAAGGCAGGGCAGAGCAAAATAAGAATAAAATTTGCCTATTGCAGGAACAATAATTATATCATAGCCATCCATAAAACCACTATTTTCTATGAAGTTATCAAGATAGAAAATGCGATTTTCTTGGCTAACTATAGTATCTTCACGCACTAGTAATGAGATCAGATATCGAAACTTATGCGAATTACAAAATTCGTATTCTGTTAAGGCCAACATTATATAGCTATATTAAACTCATAGCAACTCAGCAAAATTAACTGTATATGATGTGCTCGATGAAAGTTGTGACCAAGAGAGAAATGAAATGCATATATATTTTACCAAACAGCAAACATGTCTCCTAACACCGAATCTCAAAAAATAACCCTTTCCACTCGACCATAATGCAACTTCCTTCATTCCAGAACAAACTTAACATTATCAAGAAAATAAAAAAAAAAACTCCAAAAGCACTGGGCTAGATGGCATCAGTAACAGCAAAGTCACTCCCCATGACCTCCTTGCTCCTTAACAACATGGGTTCAGTGCATAGCACCCTACAAACACCGTACTGGCTACTCTCACAACAGGAGTAGAATGCCATCAACTCCATGACACCTGTTCAGTGTACACTTCTCACAACAATAAATATTAGTAAAGCCTTCAGTGCCATCCCATGACGCAAACTAATCACCAAGATACAAAACACAAATGTGAAGAACACCACCAAACTCTCGCTTGCCAATTATTTATCTGGTGGACAAGCACATTACATTCAAGGGGAAGTCATCACGAACACAATATTTCCCTAATACAGTTCCACAGGCTAGGGCTCCGTTCTCACACCAACACTCTTCAATTTACACATGCATGATATTCCCACACATCAACCACCTACAAACATTGCCTCATATGCAGATGACATCACCATAACAACCACACACCACACTGCAACAGGACTGCCTCATCACACTGCACAATTTGGGTGAGGACAACAAGCTGAAGATCGCCTCAGCCAAATCCACCACTACACTTATCATCAGCAGTAAACATGAACGCAGGTATTCCCCCAAATCACACTTAATGTAAGTGTGCCACACACACCTTCCACTAAGATCCTTGGAGTGACATATGACACCGGACATGCTTTCAAGGCCTATGTACAAGACATCAAGAGGCAGTGCACATCCAGACTCAGTGCACTCAAGGCACCTACAGGGCCAGACTTTGGACAACAAAAAGAAACTCTCTCCTTATTCTACAATCTGTACGTTAGATCAGTGATGTCCTATGCCTCCCCGGGATGGGATCCCATTCCATCAAATACCCATCACAACACCTTGAACATCAAACTGAACAATGCCCTACGTATCACCACTGGCTGCACCAAAACCACTGCCATAGCCCACTTACACTCTGAAACTAAATTTCTCCCTGTCAAGGACTACCTTGATATTATGAGGGACACACAATTCTTTGCAGCAGCCTGTGCCACTACACAACATCCCTGTCATTACATGACAGAGACACACAACATACCTAGGAACATAAAACAATTATCTCACACACAATATCCGATCAGACCCTCTACAGCAATATCCCACCTCCAGATATTCCAAACCTAGCAACGAAAAAACAGTTCACTTCATGTGCAAGGCAATACAACATCACAATCACAACATCATAATTTATTACAAGTCCCCACTCCTGGCATCCACACATCAGGGGTGTTCTTAAACAGAGGTGATCGAGTTCACCTAGCAAGGCTTAGAGCAAGACATCACCTAGTCCTCTTCGGCTACCGGCTTAAATCTGGGCTGAGTGGATTCACAGATGACAAGTAACCAGCTTGTAGATTAGGCCCACACAATACATAATATACATAATGGAGCACCGCACAGTATTCACCATACCAAGACGTAGACACAACATTAGCGGTGCATGGAACCTGTGGGACAGCCCCATAGGGATAGTCACATATCTGTGGTCGACAGGTCTGTTCGATCAGATGGACTGAGGTTGAGCATCAACAGCTACAAGACCATCAAACAGCAAACAGTTTTACTTAAATCAGCTGCATAGACACCATCACAGCTAATGGGTTAAATTTACACACACACACACACACACACACACACACACACACACTGAGGCAATGCTTGAGACAACCTATCTGTCTCCTCGCTCTGTGCTGGTCACCCTTGGCCATAACTGGCCACACCTAAAAAGTATCTTTATATGAGTCATGCTCTGTACTAGGTTAAACTAAATGATGTTCTAATATAGTAGAGCAAGTATAAGCAAAAAGTGTTGCCCAAATAACAGAATGCATCCAGTCAGTGCAAGAATCTGCTGATCAACGCATCATCAGCTGGGTGTCGTATGTTACCAGGCGGGTAGCAGGGAAATGCATACAGTACTTGTAAGTGCAAGTGACCTTTCGAAGTGAAATACCACAAGATGAGCACCATCTTTAGTAAAAAGAATATGGAAGGAGTTAAGAAAAGGGATAAAGGTAGAAAACAGGATGAAGATTTCTACCAAGAACTGGTTGAAATGGAGACATATAATAAACTACTAGAGAAAGTGAACAAATTGGAGAAAACTTTTCTAAGTGAAATAGACGAAATTAAGGAGCAATTACGCTTGCAGAAGGAAGAATATGAAAAATTAGGAGAGGAATTAAACAAAAAAAGACACAACAATACATGAACTGTCAGGTGAGGTGAGTTCACCAAGAAGGAAGATTAGTGAAATGGCAAGTACAGTTGTCAACCATGAGAGTATTATGGAGGATGATACAGAGACAATTGGGTATGCAAGCAGTCTGACAAACCAAAGCAGTGATACTGAAGAGAAGATAACCCAGGTGAAAGAAGTGATACAAAGTTATAAAGATAATGTAGAAACTACGTATGCTGAAACGGTGAAATTAAGGAGAGACTTAGAAACGAGTTAAAAAAAAAAAAATCAGGGAGGAAGGGAAAGATATTATCAAAAACAAACCAAAATTGGTCAAAGATTCAGCAGATATCAACAAATCTTAAGTAATCACTGGTATAGATGAAGAAATAAAAAAACAAATCGAAGGACAAAAAGGTGGTGGCAAATATAATGAACATACTGAAGGAGTATCAGAGGAAATCTGTGATAAAGACATAGAGGAACACAAAAGGCTAGGGAAATATAAGAAAAATAAGTCAAGGCCCCTCAAAGTAATCTTCCAGAGTGTGAACACTGTGGAGGAAATACTAGAAAGGTAAACAAACTCATGGAAAAAGTGGAATTTAAAAAAGTATGGATAAAAAGATGCCTAACTCAAGAGGAACTGGGAATACGAAAGAAAAGGGAGGAAGCAAAATCAAAGAACGAGGGAAGATCCGAGGAAGAGAAGTGATTTTTTTTTTTACAAAGTAATTGGATTGCAGGTACGGAAGTGGTACATAACCAACTGGGAATAAAAAGAAGGAAGGTAGTAGACTCAAGCTATGGCAAGTACTGTATGTAAACAAGATGATTAAGTTGAAGTACTCAAGTGAAAGACTGACGAAGAGAGTGTATGCGAGTGAGGTGGAGGGTGGAAGAGGGAGGGGGAGACCGAGGATGAGATGGAGGGATGGGGTGGAGAGGTATATGAGAGAGGGGGGTGTGAGTTGGGAGCAGGGTAGTGAAATGGCGGGGGACAGGGCGACTTGGAGGCGATTTGTTTGTGGCCACCCCAAACGGGATTGAGGCGTCTGGCAATAGATAGATAGATAGACTCAAGTGTAGATGGAATGGTGTCTAAATTATTAGAGATGAAAGGCTATGCCAGAGAAAAGGAACCACATATTATGTGCCTAACTGAAACAAAATTAACCCCAAAGATATCAAACAATACCCTAAACTTAGAGGAATACAATATATATAGAGAAAAGACAGAAATTCAAGAAAAAGAGGAGGAATTATAATCTTAACAAAGAAAAATCTACAAGTCAAAAAAATAAAAAATAGATATACCCTCACAAGTGTAACTGATTGCTTTGGAGACTAACACATTTGAAGAGAATGGAGTGGAGAAGTATATGAGGTATATGAGAGAGGGGTGTGTGAGCTGGGAGCAGGACAGTGAAATGGCGGGGGACAGGGCGACATGAAGGCGATTTGTTTGTGGCCATCCCTTACAGGATTAAGGTGTCTGGCTATAGATAGATAGATAGAAATTTATACATGCCATCCAAAACAAACACTTGGGAAAGAGGCAAATATGAAGACCTGGCAGAAAGTATAATTCAGAGTTTAAGAACATTACTATACAGAATAGAAGAGAAATCTGAAAGAATTTTATTAACTGGAGATTTCAATACAAATATAAACTGGAATACTCTAGATGTAAGAAGCCATGAAAGTGTTGGGATCAAAAGCTCTTGGATCTTGTGCAGAAATTTTTCCTAACACAGCATGTAAAGGAAAACACCAGAAAAAAAGGACTTGATGATCCACCAGTACTAGATCTTATATTTACTAGGCAAGAAAATGATATTGACAATATATATAATAAATTACCCTCCATTTGGCAAAAGCAACCATGCAGTATTAAATTGCAACTTCAGAATTGCATACGACATAGTTACCAGTAATGAGAGTTACAAAAAGAGTCTAAACTACAAAAAGGGCAACTACCATGACCTGAAGAAGTACATCTTAGAAATATATTGGGAAAAGGAGCTTAGAGGACAAGATTTAAATGTTATATATAGAAGATTCTGTGATTTTTAAGAAACAGAAGTCCAAAATTACATCCCTCAGCACAAAGAAACAGAAATGAAAATAAAGAAATAGTTTAAAACAGAATGTAAGAAATCAAAGAAAAAAAGAGATTTGCTGTGGAACAGATACAGAAGACACAATAGTGAGAGGACACATAACAACTATTAACAGGCAAGAAATTATTTTACAAGAATAAGGAGGGAAGCCCACAGACAGTTTGAGGAAGACGTTATAAATAAAAGTAGTGATCAACCTAAGCTATTTTAGCTACATCTAAAGCAAAACCAAAGTTAAGAGATACAATGCAGTTCATTACAGACGAGGGGATCATCTATACACAAGAGAAAGATATCTGTGAAGCACTAAATAAAAACTTCCAATCAGTTTTTACAAAAGAAAGTTGTTTTGAAAGAGATGATATGGAACATGCATGCCCACACATATTACCAGATATACAAATATAAGAAAAAGTAGTACAGAAAAAGTTAAGTAAATATGAGAAAGGAAAAGCATATGGTCCTGACAAAATTTCAAGTTGGGTGCTATATGAATGTGCAGAAGCGTTAAGTAGACCATAATATTTAATATTCAAGGTTTCCTTAAGCTTAGTTAAACTACTTGATATTTGGAAGAAAGCAAACACTGTTCCCCTATTCAAGAAAGGTAATAGAAAGAATCAACTCAACTACCGACCAGAATCACTGACCAGTGTTGTAAGTTAGATACCAGAAAAGCTGGTAAGAAACGTTGGGTAAACCATCTAGAAGAACACAGTATGATAACAGAAAGGGAGTTCGGTTTTAGAAAGGGAAAGTCATGTGTTACTAATCTATTAAGCTACTATGATAGAGTTACCAAAACATTACAGAAAAGAGAAGGATGGGATCTATTTAGATTTCAAGAAAGCCTCTGACAGAGTACTGCACGAAAGACTTTTATGGAAACTGTATTAGCAAGGAGGAGTCCAAGACAACCTGTATTGTTGGATGCAGGATTTTCTCAGAAAATGGGAAATGAGAACAATACTAAGGGGAAATAACTCATCATGGAGGGAAATAACTAGCGGAGTTCCACAGGGCTCAGTGCTAGTACCAATTGTTTTTAGTATATAATGACACAGAGAGTAACACTGGAAATGGAAGCTATCTAAGTATGTTTGCAGATGATGCAAAAATGTAAAGGAAAATTACTAACACAGATTCTTGCAGAGAGCTACAAGAAGAATTAAATAAACGTCATCAACGGAGCAATTAATGGCAAATGGAATTTAATGTGGACAGGTGTCATGTAATTAAGTTTGGTAAAAGTGAAAAAAGACCAGATTGGGATTATACGTTAGGAAGATCAACTCTACACGTATCAGAAAGGAAGAAGGATCTAGGACTATCTCCGGCTGACCACATCAGTAAGAAAGTATGCAACATGTATACACTGCTTGCTAATATGAAAATTGCATTCATATGTATAAATGAAGACATGCTGATAATCACATCATTCATCAGTCTAACCCTAGAGTATGCATCAGTAGTCTAGAATCCTCATCTCACAAAACACATAGATAAGACTGAAAAAGTACAAAGGGCAGCTACAAGATGGGTATCAAGCTTAAGGGATCTAAGCTACGAAGAAAGACTAGAAAAGCTGAATCTACCAACACTACAGGAGAGAAGGAAAAGAGGAGACATGATTATGCTATATAAATGCATCTCAGGGAAAGAGAAAATAGACAAATGAATATATAACCTATCAGCAAGGGGATACTGCAAAAAACATACTTAAAAAGTGAGGCGATAAAGATGTAGGGAAATGCAGTTTCCCAAATAGGGCAATTGATCAGTGAAATGCACTACCGAATGAAATAGTATGTGCAAAAACTATTCATAAATTTAAGGATATGTATGATAAAACTGGTTTAATACACGGGACAGTACGAGCTTGACTCATTCCTGTAAAGATATACAGTATTGGGAAATAGTATGATGATGATGATGATGATGATGATGATGATGATGATGATGATGATGATGATGAGAGGGGAGTAAAAGGGTGAAATGGAGAGAATGAGAAAGGATGAATATTATGTATATAAACTGACAGATGCTGATGAAGCTGGTAAGGAATATGTGGTATGGAGCCTAACCCTAACGTGACACCCAGTATTTATCAATTTTGCTACCACCAGACGATTTTATTACTCTTTACTTATTCACTGAAGTGAGGGACTTAGATTTTTTTTTAACGAATGGAGGACACTTGTAATCTGGCGCATGGATTTTTTTTTTTTGTATTTAATTTGCTTTTCCTTCATCCGTTCATCTTAAAAAATAATAATAATAATAATAATAATATTTGTATCATTCTGACAACGAGAAATCTACCCTGATCTCAGCAAACTCACCTGGAGAGAGAAAGAATCTACACAAGGCATCACCAGAATGAAGGTGCTGATGAAATAATAAGAAAATGTTGTGTGTCTTGTAGATGCTCACCCGCATAACCAAAATTTTACCTGCTGAGCATTTTCTTTAATCTGCCTCTCCTCTTGTGTCTTCCACCTTCATTCTTCTACGCTGTGTGTCCAGGCATGGTCTTGACTTTGGCTTGCATTGTTTGGCTTGACATTTAGAGGAAACTTGCACAGGTGTTCAGCCTTTGGTACCTTCTATGTGAAAAAAATGCATATTACTATTGTGTTACTACTGCCTGTTAGGAATGAAGCCGACAGGAACAAGCATGAAAAAAGAAGAAGAAGAAGAAAAAAAAAATAAAAAAAGGAGACCTGTCATTGCGGTATCCAGTAAAATGGCCTTTGGTTCCTTCTTTCTCGCATGAAAAAAAAAAAAACATAGAAAGAATACAGATTGCCTTTAATGTTTTATCTTACGTTAAACTGTATTCTCAGAACTAAAGAGGCCAAAGGAATATGAAAGATCACAGCTTTTGACGGTCACTGATGGAAGACTTGTGAGCATCAGATATACAAGCCAAGATGCCACATTTTGAGTTCATAATCAAAGTATCATACAAGTATAATCCATAAATGAATTCATAACAGATGAATAATATCCGCGTTAGTTTTATGTTTTCCTGATTTTTTTTTTTTCTACTTCAGGACCATGACACCTTTTATATACGTTTGTAAATGTGTAGATTGGCCTGGGAGGAAGGTCAAGTCCGGGAGGATTGGAAGTCAGGCATAATTATTCTCCTGTACAAAGGTAAAGAGCAAAAAGAAGTGTGTGGTAATCATAGGGACAATTGTCTTCTTAGTGTAACAGGAAAAGTATATGGTAGGATACTTATTGACAGAGTTAGGGAAATAACAGAGGAACTACTTGGAGAAGAACAGGGAGGTTTTAGGAAAGGAAGAGGTTGTGTAGATCAGGTATTTATTCTTAGGTCTTTAGTGGAATAGTTTCTAGAGAAAGGAAAGAAGTTGTACGCGGCCTTCATGGATATGGAGAAAGCATATGGCAGGGTGGATAGACAAGAATTGCGGAAAGTATTAACAATATATGGAGTAAATGGGAAGTTGCTGAATGCCATGAATAGTATGTATAAGGGTGCTAAGGCTGCAGTATGTGTGGATAGGGAACTGAGTGAATTTTTCTGTTTGAAGGATGGATTGAAATAGGGATGTGTCATGTCTCAATAGCTGTTCAATCTCTATATTGGTGGGGCTATAAAAGAGATGCAAGGTAGGACAGTGGATGTTAGAGTGGCCCTAATGAGAGAGGGCAGTGTGTGGAAACTCCCTGTTTGCAGATAATACTGTGTTGTTAAGTGAAGACGAAGGGGAGCTGCAAGGCTTGATGAATGAGTTCGGAAGAGTGTGTAAGAAGCGGAATCTGAAGGTGAATGTAGGGAAGAGTAAAGTTATCGTCTCAGAGTGAAATGAAGTCACTGAATGCACAGTGAGGTTGGATGAGGAAGAAATGGAAAATGTGAGTGCATGCATGTACTTGGGTAGTATGATGAGTAAGGATGGAAGTTAAGAGGGTGAAGTGCTTGAAAGGGTACAACAAGGAAGAAAGGTTGCTGATTCTTTGAAAGCAATGACAAGACACTGGGAAGTGAGCATGGAAGTGAAAGATTTACTGCATGACAGTATTGTGATACCAACTCTAACGTATGGAAGTGAAGCTTGGACCTTGCTGGAGGGAGACAAATCAAGAGTAAAAGCAGTGGAAATGAGTAATTTGAGAGGAGCATAAGGGGAGTCACATGGAGAGACAAACTGACAAGTGAGGAACTGAAGGAGCATTGTGGTGTGGTTGTGAATGTGTGGATGTGATAGGAAACGTTAGGAGAAACACACTGAGGTGGTTTGGCCATGTGGAGAGGATGCAGAGCAAGCGACTGACAAGGAAAGTGTATGTGAGTGAAGTGGAGGGTGGGGGGGAGAGGGAGGGGGAGGCCAAGGATGAGATGTAGAGATGGAAAGGAGAGGTTATGAGAGAAGGGGGTCTGAGCTGGGAGCAGGGCAATGAAATGGCGGGGAACAGGGAGACATGGAGGCGATTTTTTTTGTGGCCACTCCTTACGGGATTATTCTGGCAATAGACAGACAGATAGATAGAAATAAAGCACGTTTGACTTAAGGGTAAACTCTGCAGGTAAATGGCTTGCACTGGCTTAGGGGTAAACTCTGCAGGTAAATGGGTTGTAAACAGTCTCCATTAACCCTGTCAGCTACCAGAGATTACTTTCACCTCTAAGATGGATATGACGATACTGAAGGACATAATATACAAAGTGTTAAAAAAGTTTCTGAGCGGTAATAGACGGAAGATGAGGCTGTGTGTGTGTGTGTGTGTGTGTGTGTGTGTGTGTGTGTGTGTGTGTGTGTGTGTGTGTGTGTGTGTGTGTGTGTGTGTGTGTGTGTGTGTGTGTGTGTGTGTGTGTGTGTGTGTGTGTGTGTGTGTGTGTGTGTGTGTGTGTGTGTGTGTGTGTGTGTGTGTGTGTGTGTGTGTGTGTGTGTGTGTGTGTGTGTGTGTGAGAAATATGGCACTGTGGTCTGTGTTAGTGTGAAATGGGGCAGTATGAGGTGTGTCAGTGTGAAATGTAGCAATGTGAAGTGTGTTAGTGTAAAATGGGACAGTGTGAAATATGTTAGTGTGAAATGTGTTAGTGTGAAATGTGTGTGTGTGTGTGTGTGTGTGTGTGTGTGTGTGTGTGTGTGTGTGTGTGTGTGTGTGTGTGTGTGTGTGTGTGTGTGTGTGTGTGTGTGTGTGTGTGTGTGTGTGTGTGTGTGTGTGTGTGTGTGTGTGTGTGTGTGTGTGTGTGTGTGTGTGTGTGTGTGTGTGTGTGTGTGTGTGTGTGTGTGTGTGTGTGTGTGTGTGTGTGTGTGTGAATATGAAGTGTAGTATTGTGAGGAACTGTTGTGGGAAATACGGCTGTGTGTACTGTGTTACTGTGAAACATGGCATTGCAGCTGAAGTACACCAGTGTGAAATGTGGCAGTGTGAAGTGTGCTACTGCGAAATGTGGCAATGTAATGTTTTAGTCTGTGATGTGGCGGTGTGTAGTGTCAGTGAGAAATGTGAAGTGTGTTAGTGTGAAATGTGACAGTGTGAAATGTGTTAGTGTGAAATGTGACAGTGTGAAGTGTGTTAGTGTGAAATGTGACAGTGTGAAATGTGTTAGTGTGAAATGTGACAGTGTGAAGTGTGTTAGTGTGATGTGACAGTGTGAAGTGTGTTAGTGTGAAATGTGACAGTGTGAAGTGTGTTAGTGTGAAATGTGGCAGTGCGGGTGTACTTGTATTAATGTGAAATGTTGCAGTGTTGTGGGCAGGTGGGGGCGCCTACCATCCTCTCACTGGATGTAGTGCCGCTTTGGGTGTCTTCCCTTTCCTCTCGTCCTTCCTTCTTCTTCTTTCTTTCCTTCATTCTTTCTATTTCCTTCTGCCTACGGGTAGCTTTACACTCCCTCTTCTGTCTTTCTTTCCTTCAATCTTTCCCCTTCCTTCTGCCTGTGGGTGACTCTACACTGAGTGACAAGCCAAACAGTTTCCTGTACACCAGGAAATCATTTATTAAGCTGGGTGGTAACCATATAACCAAATTATGGCGCCTGGTGGTTTAGTGGGTAATTAAGGCGCTCCAATCGGATTCAGCCTGAGTAGGTTTATATCCAGGGGGTGGTTGGGGTTTATTGCTCACTTAATGCCACTCAGGGATAAGTAAGGCTGGTCACTCTCATCTTAAATGTCAGGACCAACTTACCTAACCCCGGGATCCTCCGCTCCTCATGGGGCAACATAGGATTGGATGATGGATGGATGGATGTTGCAGTGTCAAGTGTATTAGTGTGAAATGTGGCAGTGTGATGTGTATTAGTGTGAAATGTTGCAGTGTCAAGTGTATTAGTGTGAAATGTGGCTGTGTGCAATGTACTCGTATTAGTGTGAAATGTTGCACTGTCAAGTGAATTAGTGTGAAATATGGCAATGTGAAGTGTTAGTGTGAAATGCAGCAATGTGAAGTGTTAGTGTGTGAAATGTGGCAGTGTGCGGCGTGTCTTGTAATTACTCACAAGCAGTTCGATGTGTTTTGTACTCACAAGCATGACCAAAATGTTACCTCCTTGGCAATTTCTGTCAATCTGCCTCTCGCCTCTGCCTTCCACCTTCATTCTTGTAAGGCAGTGTGTCCAGGCATGGGCTTGACTTTGGCTTGCTTCAGTCTGACTTGACCTTCAGTGCAAACTTGTGTAGGTGTTCAGCCTTTGGCTCATTCTACCTGAAAAAAAGTATCTATATATTACTACTTACCGTTAGGAGTTAGATAGACAGGAATAAACAGAAAAAAAAATGAACAAATAAATGAAGGTGACCTGTCATTGAGGTATCCAGTACAATGACCTTTGGTTCCTTCCTCCTTACATGAAAGAAATATAAAAATAATACAGATTGCCTTTACTGGTTCATCTTATGTTAGGCCGTATTCTTAAAACTATATAGACCAAAGGAATATGAAAGCACGTCTTTTGACGGTCACTGACAGAAGACTTGTAAGCATCAGATAATACAAGCCATGATGCCATATTTTGAGTTCGGAATTAAAATATCATACAAGTATAATCGGTTAATGAATCCATACCAGGTGCATAATATCCGTGGTGGTTTTATGTTCTCCTGAAAAATGTTTTACTTGTCCAGGACGTTGGCTTAGGGGTAAACTCTGCAGGTAAATGAGTTGTATTGGCTTAGGGGTAAACTGTCGGTAAATGGGTTGTATTGGCTTAGGAGTAAACTCTGCGAGTAAATGGGTTGCAAACAGTCTCCACTAACTCTGCCGGCTGCCAGAGATCACTTCTAAGATGGATAAAATGGTAATGAAAGACTTAATATTACTCTATGTTTAACAAGTCTGCACGGTAGGAGATGGAAAGTGAGGCTGTGTGTGTGGGGGGGGGGCGGGTATGATGTGTGATATCGTGAGGAATGTAGTGCGAAATGTGGCAGTGTGAACCGTGTTACTGTGAAATAAGCATGTTAATGTGCAATGTGTAAAGTGTGCTACTGCAAAATGCGGCAGTGTGATGCGTCTGTCTGTGATGTGGCATGTGTCACAGTGTTGTCTGTGAAATGTGGGAGTGTGAAGTATGTTAATGTGAGAAAAGTTAGTGTCAAGTGCGTTAGTGTGAAATGTTGCAGTGCGAAGTGTTGGTGTGTGAAATGTGGGAAAGTGAGGAGTATGTGCGGTTAGTGTGTGAAATGTGGGAAAGTGAAGAGTGTGCCGTTAGAGTGTGAAATGTGGGAAAAAGAGGAGTATGTGTGGTTTGGCAGTGTTAAATGTGTGTTTGGTGGGGCAGTGTAAGGCGTGGTAAATTTCTGCTAACATATTAACGTACTACATAATTTTCTTTTCTTTCCTGGCGTTCTTAGATAACCGCTGCTCAATTAAAAAAGTCACTAACACGGCCAGAGAGCGATACAACCACGACTAGGGAAATGAAAGGGGAGAAACAGAAATACTCAGCCACTATCGTTACCCTCCTTGATTATCATTCATGTCTGATTTCCTGGCAATCAAATCGGCTGAAAAGGGGCTGGAAACTGTCAGGTGAAAACAAACTACTTGCCACAGATGAAAAATTGGCTACTATAGCTTAAGACATTGAAGGTAGTCACAGTCAAGGAAAGTTGGCATCACTTGGACGTCGACACACAACGTACCAGACACTTCAAGACAGGCAATTAATGCCAATTATTTTACATTTCATGAATCTTCTAAGGTAATCATTTTTTGTATGCTACCTATGTTTAATTAAAACTTCATGTGTGTCACAGAGTTATGGACAAAACTTGCTAAACTTAAAAACTAGGATGTTTGTTTACCTTGTGTGGTAATACCAAAATTCATGATGGCCGTCACGCGGAAGTGATGCTGCCACATTAAAAAGTAGTGTTTATTTCATTTACTTCGGTGTCAGTCGGTGTATTCTTAAGGCTTCTTCTTGCTACCTCCTGGCGATATATTTAGCTAAGGGAGGCCTTTCCCATACTGGAAGCGCAATGAGTAGCATGATGACTCGCCGACATGTAAAAATAGTCCCACTAATACCTATATACACCAGTTGTGTATGAGACTGTCCTAGCATGTACTCAATATGGACGGTGGGTGTTAGTGCCGAAGTGATGACATGTGGAGGTGTATGAACGTAGGAGGACAACTGGGCCATGGTAACGGGCTGTGAAGCCTATGCCCAAAGTCGGACACATAAAGAAAAAAAAAAAATCTACGAGTCTATGGAGGTTTTTTTCTGCACGTTACACCCCAAATTTCCCCTAACATGTTACTGACAGAGACGATGTCCATATTAGTGATATGGATAGCAAACAGGAGACTATTAAAGTGTATTATGCAAAATAAATCGGTAAGGAAGAGGTGCTAAGGAGCTTTCTATGCAACTGGTTTTGTCATGAAATACAAATTCAAACTGGTTGACCTAGCATCTGGTGGAAAAAAAAAAAAAAATCTCGCTTTATTGGGTAAAAAGTTATTAGTCTCAGAAAAGCGTGACGGTCGGGCCAGGCCGGGTAGGGTAGGGTAAGGTAGGGTAGGGTATATGTAAGCATTTCTCTTTGTACGATCAGTTATGGAACACCTGTAATTGTTATACGTAATTAGCCTGCATCAGACGTCAGAGTGCAGTCAGCGACGATAAGGAAAATTCAAATTCTATCATCATAAAATACAGTTATGCTCTAACTGTTAACAGAGTTCGTTTTGTGATGCTGACGAGGAGCCGACACGTGGTGACACTGTGCACCCTGGGTGGCGGAGATGCGGTGTCCACCCGGGAGCCAAAACTCCTCGTATTTCCCTGCACCTCGCCTTGGAAAGGACCCTGCCCCAGCCCTGGAAAGGCGCTGTCTACCACAATGGGATGCCAGATCCCTACACGGTGTATATTCTGTACTTGTTGGACGGCCCTACAGAAGCAGTTGGTTACCTGTGGTCGATGGGTTTGTTCTGCCAAACCAACGGAGGTTAAGCAAGAACAACATCATCATCAGGGATGACATTTACAAAGAATCCTAACCAGTTCTTGCGATGCCATAATAAATTCTTCGTCAACTATCATCACAGATCGCCTCGTTTTTCGCATTTGTTCCCTCCAAATAACTGTATTTACTCGTGAAGTGTTTGTTAACTGTCTGAACGATAACAATGGCATATACAAACAATCTCACACAGTTTTAGTCTTACGAGAGTTTTTAAGTATGATTCCAGATCTTTTAGAATTTACTCCACACCCTCGCGCACTCATTTTTCAGGCCTCTTAGCACCTCTACATTAGCGATTCATTTTCACAGTGGACGTTAACAATACCTTGTATGTATTGCTAATTATCGACACAGATTTCATCAGTAAGAAACAATGGGATGCTAAGGTCCAAGTCTCCAAGATAAATTGTTTAGGGAGAGGTGTTAGGGAAGAGAGCGACTTAGAAATCAAATGATAAAAGACAACAGAGACCGGGGGTAAATTAACTTTGTTTTTAACATAATGGAAAGTAAAAGTACCTGTCCGTCTGTCTGTCTGTCTGGGTGAATGGATGGATGGATCGTTGCGTGGATGGCTTGCTGGATAGATGGCTAGATGGGTGGCTGGACGGCTGGATAGATGGCTGGCTGGATAGCTGGCTGGCTAGATGGATGGTTATTGAGTGCTGACAAACTTCTTGCAGGTTCATTCGTATATCTGTCGACAAAAAACATTGTTAGCATCATCATCATCATCATCATCATCATCATCACCATCATCATCATCATCATCATCATCATCATCATCATCATCATCATCATCATCATCGTGTCGAAATCGCCGGATACAGGACACAGAGGGGCCACAAGGGTGTCATTTAAATGCATAAAAGGTAAACAATTCATTCCCTCCATTCTCAATACTGCAGGGGTGGGTGCGACTATCACTGGTGTCCCTTGTCCTCGGTATTCCCTATCAACACTAGAGTCAAATAAATATACAAGAAAATTTTCAGTCACTCAAAACTTCAATCATTAAATCAGTCAGTGGATCAGTCAGTCAGGAAATTAACCAGTCATTCAGTCAGCCACGAGATCAATCAGTCAACTGGTCAGTCATTATGTCAGCTAATCAGTAAATCAGAAAGTCAGTCAGTCAGCATATCAGTCAGTAAATTAAGCAGTCGCTAAATCAGTCAATTAATTAGTCACTCGCATATCAGTCAGTAAATTAAGCAGTCACTAAATCAGTCAATTAATTAGTCAATCGCATATCAGTCAGTCACTAGGTCAAACAGGGAGTAAAATCAGTCAGTCAGTCACTTAACTCATCAGTCAGTTGATAAGTGAGTCAGCAAATATATTAGTCAGTTAGTCAATCATTCATTAGGTCAGTCAAAAATCAGTCAGCTAATATATCAGCTTGTCCGTCAATAGATCTGTCAATAAAGTCGGTCAATAAATCAGTCAGCCAGTATATCAGTCAGCCAATAAATCAGTTAATCAGTAAATACGCCTGTCTGTGAATCAGCGAGTTACGAATCTGAAAAAAAGCCATCCCTGGTAATCAGAAATAAAATACGGTACGATGGTGTAAAATCTAAGTGAAAATACGTGTGAAATAAAATGTCTCTAAACTTACCGTCTCAAGGTGATTTTCTCCGCCTCGAGGGGTTGGGTACGGTCTTCACTCACCACCTTCACTACTACAGGCCTCTCATAAGCTTAATATTATCACGAGAACAAAATAACAAAGGGTCGAGGTACAGAACACCTTAAATATAACAAACTTCACTCAATACCTCAAGAGCAACGAGCACTACACACCTCCTAGCCGAGAGCGAGAGGGTGACTGGGGCGTGCGGGGAGGGGTTCGGGTTCAGAGGCTTCGAAGACAAGGGGTATGAACACATGCACGATCGAATCCTTGAGCTGACAGGATGCCGAACTGTTGGATCTGATTTTGCAGGATAGACAAGGAGAGGAGAGTGCCCAGTTTTGCCATGATTCTTGGTGTTCCTGTAAAAAGAAAGGAGAAATGATTAGTTATGCAAATTATCGTGGTTTCTATCATTCCCCGATGCTGAATTGTTATTTTTACTCTAACTTGAGCTAAAAATAATCTCCCCATCTTAAAGGTCGAGCTAAATGGAGAGATTAACATTAGAATATGATGCAGGTCATGAAGAAGTCCAGTGGAAGGAACACAGTGCTTTAGAGTGTGTGTGTGTGTGTGTGTGTGTGTGTGTGTGTGTGTGTGTGTGTGTGTGTGTGTGTGTGTGTGTGTGTGTGTGTGTGTGTGTGTGTGTGTGTGTGTGTGTGTGTGTGTGTGTGTGTGTGTGTGTGTGTGTGTGTGTGTGTGTGTGTGTGTGTGTGTGTGTGTGTGTGTGTTGTGTGTCACTAAACTACGAGAAATAAGCTGCAAAAGAACGAAATTCTATGAAAATTTTGGCCAATTTTAGGTGAAAAGAGTATAATAATAGATTAGATACGTACAGCATCATTCTTCTCCTTCCTTCATGTCGCCTATTTCCCCTATTATTATAAAAAGTCTCAGCAATGTAAAGTTATAAGTGTCATACCTTTTTTACTCTAATTTGGTCTAAAATTACCATCCTCCCTTCTTCAATACTAAGTCGTAACAAGAAATTAGCACTAGAATATGATGCTAGTCATGAAGAAGTGCTATGGAAAGGACGTAAAGCCACAGATTTGTCTCAGTCTGCTCTTGAGCTGCGTGAAATAACTGGAGGGCAAAAGTTTGGGGCACGTTAGAGTAAAATGATTATAGTAAGGAAAATTATGGTAGATTATATAACTGCTCCATATACTGATAATAATAGATTCGATATGGATTTTTTTATAACCTGTTCCTACCGCTTCCAGACGATTTTTTTTTTCACATAGGAAAAAGCCTCTCGATTAAAGAGCTCTTGAAGGCTATAACAAGGAAGTTCAGATAAAATAATGTCTGTCCCAAGCTGAAGAAAATCGTCTAGGGATCGTAAGAACACACACACACACACACACACACACACACACACACACACACACACTCGCTGGTGCAGTGGTAACGTTCTCGCTTGCCAACTGGTGGACGGGAGTTCGCGCCTCGCTCAGGTTGCGAAAAGTTTCACTGACGAAGTGGGTGGTTACTGTCCCCCTGGAGCAAGGGGACGTGTGTGTGCGTGTGTGAAGGTCACAGCCTTGCCCTTAGATCGGACTATATGAGCTCTCAGCTCCCTTTCGGGAGGGTAAAAAGCTGACGATCACGACCATCAAGTGATCATGACCGACCCGGTGAATTACACACACACACACACACACACACAATGAGGGTGAAGTGAAGACAGTGAAGGACGTGAAGAACACGGAGACGAAGGAAAAATTGTGTGAGAGAGAGAGAGAGAGAGAGAGAGAGAGAGAGAGAGAGAGAGAGAGAGAGAGGACAGGTGTGAAAGAACTAGGACAGGAGGAGGACAGAAAGAGAATGAGGAACAACGCACTCCACAAAAGGACAATACTGGACTGCGAATGAGGAAGACAGGTAAATGCACGAGACAGGGCAAGGCAGGTGAGGCAAGGCAGGGCAGGTGAGACGGTGAGAGGAAGGTGGAGAGAAACCAGGTGAGAGAGTGAGAGAGAGAGAGAGCGCACGAGGCAAGGCAGGTGAAAGAGAGAAAGACACAGGAGGACAGGGACAGGGGGAAGCAAGGGATGGGACAAAGGGGGTGACACTGGCCTAATCCCTTTTCCCATTGTGTCCTCGTGTGGATCTCCCCTGCTGAGGCCCAAGGGGGATTCAACCCTTTACTCCAGCGGCTTATTGATGCTTCCCGCCTTTGTCCACACATCACTAAATAATCCCGGGGCGCCCTTTGTGAGGTTGCCCCTGCTGACGATGAGGTATTCTGGACAAGTATTGAGAGAGGTGTTTGGTCATGTCTTCATATAAACAAGGAATCCGTAGCTGTTAAAAGTCTCCAGCTACTCTATTCTGTTTACCTTAACTTGGCTCAGATTTTTTACCCTTTTTCAGCTTATTTCGTGTAGCCGAGTGGCAGAAAAAAAGTAATACTACGACTGCGGGAATCGGAAAGAAAGTATCAGGAAAAAAAGTAACACTAAAAAAGTAACAACTTCTCCTAGGTTAGGTCAGGTTAGATTAGGTTAGATTAGGTCAGGTCAGGTTAGGTTAGGTTAGGTTAGATTAGGTCAGGTTAGGTTAGGTTAGATTAGGTTAGGTTAGGTTAGATTAGCTCTTTCCCTTACGTTTTTTACTGTTACTTTTTTTCCTGATACTTTCTTTCCGGGAATCTACGACTGCACATCCTTTCAATGGCACTTCTTCGTCACCAGCATCATAGTCTAGTGTTAATCTATCACTGCAACTCAGCATTCAAGAGGTGGCAGTTTTATTCCATGTTTGAGTGAAAAGTGTACAGGACTCGATCTCAGCTGAATATAATCGCCTGGTGTAAGTTGGGACGGAACACTAGAATAATCCTGACCATTTGACAGTCAATAGTAACAATTTCATCTCTCTTGGTCCTATACTCAGTGTCAGTTGAATAATTTTGGAGAGTGGTAATAGTGATGAATAAAAAATGCTGTCCAAAGAAGACTCGAATTCTGCAGCACTAATAGGCCCTAGATCTACACAAAATTTGAATGGGTTGGCAGTTTCGCAGTCAACGATGCTAGTCACTCAGCCACCGTGAAACGTAAATAACATATAAGCGAATGTCAAGGTGTAAGAGGCATAACAAATCGCTAAGAAAGAGGTGTTACGAGATCTCCAATGTCACTTTCAATACAGCCCTCCAGCTCAAGAGACTTTATGAATTCGGCCCCAGGAGAGAGAGAAAGAGAGAGAGAGAGAATATCCACCTCCCCTCCCCCAGCCACCACCCTCCGCACTCTCTTCACCCAGGTAATTCCCGGAAGTTGTTCATTTGGCCTCCCCTTTTATTTTACCTGAGAGGTGGACAATGCCAGTGCCGGGAACACGAGGTAAAGCAGGTGAGGTCTTATTCCATCTCATATTTTCTCTATTCCGTGATGCCTTTTATTATTTTTTTTTTTGACTTTGAGATCTAGGTAGGGCTAATTTTTGCTTCTGTTTGTTTTTCTCCTTCGTTTCGTCTCCTGTAATGTCTTCTGTATTCTTAGATCACGCTAGGTTTTGTTATATTCTGAGCTCTGTATCTTGCTGTCAGCCTTGTATTTTGAGTGAGTTTGTGTATATTTATTTTTAGGTTCTGTATTTTGTGGTGATTATTCCTTCCTGAGATGAGGTCGGGTCTTCTCTCCTAGATTCTGCACCTTAGAGAGATTTCCCCATTTTCGTCTTCATTTATTCACTGACTAATTCACTTACCTTCAAGACACCTGAATAATGCATGGCTTATTAGTTCTAACTATTCAGGAACACAAATTAAGGGAGGTTCTGTCTTACTAGGTCAACATTTTTTCCTTTATATTGGAACCTGAGAAGATATATATTATTTTGGGTGATGATTTTTATTATTGGAGAAGATTTTTATTTTGGGAGACGATTTTTATTTTGGGAGACGATTTTTATTTTGGGAGACGATTTTTATTTTGGGAGATTTTTTTTTTTTTTTCGGAAAAAGACGTTTATTCTTCTGGGGGAAGACTTTAATTATTTTGGGAGAAGATTTTTATTATTTTGGGAGAAGGTTTTTATTATTTTGGGGGAAGATTTCTAGAAGATTTTTATTATATATTTTGGGAGATGATTTTTTATTATTTTGAGATGATGCTGGACTTTATTTTCTCTCATGTTTTGTGTCTTGTGCTGAATTTTGTATATCTGGTTAAGTTTAGGTTCAATTTATCTCTCTTCTGTTCTATTATGTGATTTTTCCAGTTTTCCTCATCTTCATCTTCGTCTTCTTCCTACTACTGCTACTGCTATTATTATTATTATTATTATCATTATTATTATTATTATTATTATTTTTATCATCATCATCATCATTTTCTCTATTCCTGCTTCACTGCTCCTGTTTCCATCGGTCTGTCTCTTCATCTGTCTATCTGTCAGTCTGTCTATTATCCCGTCCTTTCGCCGAGGACTCTTCACCTTCCTTAAGTACATCATGACAAAAGACGTCTAAATTGAGTGACCGCTTAATCAGTGTGTGTGTGTGTGTGTGTGTGTGTGTGTGTGTGTGTGTGTGTGTGTGTGTGTGTGTGTGTGTGTGTGTGTGTGTGTGTGTGTGTGTGTGTGTGTGTGTGTGTGTGTGTGTGTGTGTGTGTGTGTGTGTGTGTGTGTGCGTGCTTCTCTCTCTCTCTCTATTTCCAGACGCCTTAATCCCATAAACAGTGGCTACAAATCGCCTCCACGTCGCCCTGTCCTCTGCCATTTGTTTGCCCTTCCTCCAACTAAAACCCCCTTCTCTCAAATACCTCTCCACTCCATCCCTTCACCTCATCCGTGGTCTCCCCCTCCTCCTCTACCCTTCCACCTAACTCACATACACTCTCCTATAAGTCAGTCTCTCATTCCGCATCCTCTCCATATGGCCAAATAATCTCAGAGCATTTATAACACTTCCTATCACACCCACATCAACACCACAGCGCTCCTTTGCTTCTTCATTTGTGTGTCGGTCTCTCCACGTAATTTCACATGAATCCTGATAATTACTTGCTATGGGGGCATGTTCATCGTAGAAATTGGCTTAGAACCTTTATAAATACGACTCTCAGATGCGCAGAGGCCAGTTATCATTTCAGTCCAATGACCTATGGAACATTTTAGTCTTTCTACTTTCAGACGATTTTTTTTTATTTAGGTTTAGGAAAGATCGTGTACTGAATTACTACTGCTAGAACTACTATTACTACTACTACTACTACTACTAAAGAGGGTTAAGGGCCACATGACAGCTGACCTGAGATGACCTGACCTTGCAGCTGCTTGAGGTCACACCTGGAGGAAGGGGAGGCAAAGATATGAACCTATACCGTATATCTATCTACCTGTCCATCTGCCTGCCTGTCTGTTAGTTTGTATCTATCCTCATATTTGCTTTAACTATCTTTCTGTCTATCTATTGTTCTGTTCGTGTCTTTCTATCTAGCTGTTTATCTGTCTATCAATCTATCCCTCTATCTTTTTGCCTGCCTCTGCCTACACATGTCTATTTCCACCCGTTTCGAAGAAATGGACTTCACTCGGTTGAAAAATAGCCTGTCGGTAGGCAAAGCTAAATATCTAACTGAATTTACTACTCGCTCTGTCCCTTAACCGTCAGACCTTATCAATGTTGCGTGGAAATCTACACGCGGTGGTCCGTGCAATCTGTGTGGGCAGCTGCGGTTTCCACCCGGACGCCAAGCCTCAGCCTATTTCCCCCCACCTCTCAGTCGGGAAGTCCGTCCTTAGTGAGGCGCTGTCTACCATAAGAGGGAGCCGGTTCCCTACACAGTGTAAATTCTGTGCTGTACCTATAGGATGGCACCACAGAGGCAGTTGCTTACCTATGGTTGATGGGTTTGCTTGGACAGACAGACCAGCGTTAAGCAACAACAACAACAACCCTAATATCTCTGGAAGTTTCTCAGTAATAAAATCATCTGCTGTTAACTAGAATGAAACATATATGCTGTCTGTTGTGGCTTGAAGGCTAATAAAGCTTCCTTTTGTCTAAGTTTCATGTTTCTTCCAGGTTGTTGATTATTATTGTTTACGGACAGTACCTGTGAGTAAGTGACGCCTCGTCGTACACTCTGCTTAATTATTGCCCACCCATCACCAGTCTCCCTCCTTAATGAAATTCTCTTCCTTTTGATTAATATTTCCCCTTGTCTTGCAGTTTCAGTATTCTCGGAGTCGTTGATGTATTCCCTGGTGGAAAGCTTATGTTTACCATGAAACTGGTTAACAGGCAAGCTGAAAGAATTCCAGCAGTCAAAGGTTTCACAGACTATCACGAGTAACCCTTTCCTTCCTTCTGATGTACCTAAGGAGTACTATATTTTGAGGCTAATTAATATCAGACGATTTTGTTCGGTCGAGTGAAATCCCAGCAGTCAAGGGATTACTTTATTCACTCCAGAGATGCATTTTTTCTTTTTAATTATACGGGCACTAGGCGGTTTGATTTAATTTAGGAGAGTCCCTCAGCAGAAAGGCAAGATTGTACTTACTCTGTCCAATTCGAAAAATCTATCCACAGGTGAAACAAAATCGTCACAGGATTCAGTGGGTGACTCCAATCCTCTGGTGTGTGTTTCTTAATGTTCTTGGTGTTTGAAGATAAAATAAAATAAAAAAAGACAGGCTAAGAATTTGTCAATAGAATCATGGCACCAAAATTCTGACGGCAGGGGAGAAGTTGCACAATCATCATTTGGCCAAAATCAGAAATGCTAACAGCTTTATCTTACTCTTTCACAGTTAAATTCATCCATACACACGAAATTAGATCGAGAGCTATCCTTATCTCATTCTAGTAGTTCAGTTACTCTTCTGGGAGCTGCCTAGCATGGGCCAACAGGCCTACTGCAGTTATCCTCTCTTCTTATGTTCTTATATTCTTATAAGCACAATCTCCCTCATTCCTATGCTTCTCAGGTAAATTTAACGCTTGAACGACGTGAGAAATCTTAGCTGTTATGTTCCTGATACCTCAAGACAATTCTCTACAGCACAGAAGTGGCCTAGAGTCGTGTCAGAGTTAAGACTAATGCGTTATGACTATCACATTTACCCCAACATTCGGCTCATCATTTTTTTTTCCCTTCAGTTTCCTTTTCCTTCATCTCAGATTCCATTATTTTACAAAAACAACAACAACAACAACAACAACAACTACTACTACTACTACTACTACTACTACTTTATTATTATTATTATTATTATTATTATTATTATTATTAGCCCATTATTATTTAGATCAGAAGTGGTTTCTCGTCGACTTCTTAAGTCTGTGCTGTTATACGACTTTAAACTTACTCAGGCCCTCATCCCTTCAATTATTTTCTCTTTTTACTTATATCCTCGTCCTTCTCCTTACCTCTCTCTCTCTCTCTCTCTCTCTCTCTCTCGTGTGCATATATTTTTTGGTATCACATAGAGCACCACCCGCTTAATATTCCGTGTGCGTGCGTGTACCGTGCTGTGGGCTGGTGTTATCGCGCTACGGCATCTCAGTGGGGGACGTATATATTGGCCACGCGCACCATACGTCAACGCTAAACAAACCCCGGCGCCTACCCATCACCACTTGTCCTCACCCGCTCCCACCCGAAGCCTCTCCCTCTTCCCTCCATCCTCTCCCCCTTTCCTTCCCTTCCTCCCTCTTCCCTCCCTCCTCCTTTCTTCCCTTCCTCCATTCACCCATCCATCCTTTCCCTCTTGCCTTCTTTTCTTCTCCCTCCTTTCTGCTGTCCCTCCTCTCCCTCTTCCTTCTCCACTGCTGTCCTATCATCCGTTGTCCTCACCTGCTCCCGCTCTCCGTCCTCACCCTCTTCCCTTCCTCCCTTTCCCTCTACCTTTCCTAATTCCCTCCCTCTTCCCTCCCTCTCGCCATCCTCTCCCTCTTCCTCTCTTCCCTCCTCTCTCTCTTCCCTTTTTCCCTCTCTCCTTTCTCTCTATTTTTCCCTCCCACCTCTCCCTCTTCCCTTCCTCTTGCCCCTCCTCTTTCCTTCTTATCTCACTCCCTCCCCTCCTTTCCTCCTTCCCCTCCCTTTTCCCTTCTTACCTCCCTCCCTTGCTCATCTATCCCTTTCCTCTTCCCTTCTAATATGTAAATGGAAGTAGGATTGACTTGAAAAGATGGAGGATGGGCTAGATACCTGGCGATTAGGAAAGAACATGAAGACTGTTGATTATGCTTAAGTTTCTTCATTATTCCTTTTCCTCTACGATTCGTGGGAGATGCTTAACTAACTGGTATTCAAATTAAAGTAAGACTGACTGGGAAAAGTGTAGGATGGGTTGGATGTAAAGTGATTATTAAAACATATCTTCTGTTTATTTTGTCCTCGAGGGAAATAAGTAATAATGCCGATATGTCTTCATAATTTCCTTGCCTCTATGGTTCAGGAGCAATGCTTGGCCATCTGGTTGGAAATTAAGGTGGAACTGACCAGAAAATGCTTAGGTGGGTGCAATGTGATTAAAATAACTCAAGTACTATTGATCTGATTGCCAACTTATTCTGGATGTATCACAGGCAATTACCTTCTATTTCAACAACATATCCATTTTCCTTTACTGTTCAGGGGGAGTAAACTGGCCATCTGGAATATAAATTACATTAACACTGACAGCAAAACATAGAGGATGGGCTGGAGGCAAGGCAATAAAAAACACAGGCTCATGTTGCCAGGAGGGAAGTATCTTACACTGCCATGCCTACGTTTCTGCTTCACCTTTCTTTCTGTACGCCTCAAGGATGTAGTTCGGTCATCTAACAGGTAAAATAAAGAACTAACCGAAATTACTAAGGGTGGGCTGAATACAATGGGGTTTGGAGCTCAGAAAATTTAATGTACCTATCTTGGTGGGGGGTATTATCATAACATCCATTTAGATTTATTAGGGTGCTGGAGAGGGACGCCTTCACGGGGTGGCATCTATATAACTGGGCGACAGAACTACCAGGTTATGCCAACGATCCTCAACTCTCTCTCTGTCCACCAAGAGGGGAATGGTGGGCTGCAGAGGGGAAATTTCAGCCTGGAGTCTACCGGGATCCTGTCAGATGAGCCTGGGACAACAACATCAACAATAACACCGTCTGGTGAGTAAGATATAAGGGAATGGAATATAAAAAATGCGTGGGATGCAAAGTGATTAAAAAGGACCAGGTATTATGCTTGGAATATCATGTTAATGTCTCTGTTCTTTCATCGGTTGACTAATATCACCTGGCATTAATTGGAACAGAGTAGCAGGTTATCCTATCCATGAGAATTAATTTATATCTATCTATCTATATCTGTCTATCCATCCACCTATCTATGAAGTGTGTTTTGATTCTTCCTGAGGGGAAAACTAACAGCCTCGCAGCCTTAAAGCTTTCCTTATCACCCTTTTCCTTCTCGTTTTCCCTTTTTAGCCATCTGGATTATAAAAAAAAAAGCCTTTGACCAGAAAATCTGCAAAAAAGGATAAATGCAGTGATTAAGTAATATATAAATGCTGATTTGATTTTGCCTGTAGGGATAAGTAGCATTATACAGTAGCATTCAAGGGTTTCCTCATTAATCATTTTCATTTTTTTCCCTCTTAGTTAACTGGTATAAAAGAAAAGGCTTTGACTGGAAATGTTAAGGTAGATACAAAGCGACTGAGTAATATATAAGCTGTTTTGATTTTGCCTGCAGGGAAACGTAACATCACAACATTCTCAAGGGTTCCCTCATCAGTCTTTTCCTTCTCCTCCTCCTTTTCCTTCTTGCTCGGGCTATTGCATACACATGACCACTGGTGATGAACGGGACGCTATGTTGAAAATTATACTGTATAACGAAGTCACGTGGGTTATTTACGGCCGGCGTTAGTGATTCCACGCACGCGAGCTGGGAGGCCGAGGAACAAGGGAACGCTGGAACGAAACAAACATGGCCGCTAATTGATTCCGTTCCGCGATGTCCCTCCCGCCGAATTGTACCCACGAATACTTTCAGCGGGGATTATTTTGCGTAAGACAAATCCAGCTGCCTTCCCTCTGCGTCTCCTGCTAAGAGAGTCAATTTGCGTATTTGGAAGGGGTTGGTTGGGGCGGGCTGAGGCGGAGGTAATGAATGATATATTGCTTCCGTGGGTCAAACTTCGAAGGGAGAAGGGTGGAAGGATGGGAATGGGGAAGGGAGAAGGGGAGGACTGGAAGGGGGAAGGAGAGGGAGGAGATGGTGGGGAAGGGGAGGACTGGAAGGGGGAAAGAGAGGGAGGAGATGGTGCGGAAGGGGAGAAAGGGGTGATGGGGGTGGAATGAGAGGAGAGTGGTGGGGTTAGACAGTTAGAAAATGATGATAGAAAGGAGGTAGGGGGATGGGAAAGCGGGAGAGGAAGGGAAATGGAGGAGGGGATTGAGAAGAGAAGGTATAGATGGGGGAAGTTTTGTAAGAAAGTAGGTAGGGAAGTGAACAGAGAGAGAGAGAGAGAGAGAGAGAGAGAGAGAGAGAGAGAGAGAGAGAGAGAGAGAGAGAGAGAGAGAGAGAGAGAGAGAGAGAGAGAGAGAGAGAGAGAGAGAGAGAGAGAGAGAGAGAAATCTGGGAAAATATGCAAAAGTCTGATAAAGATGAAGAGATAAGGGAGGGGGAGGAGAGAGAGAGATGAGGAGGGAGGGAGGGAGGGATATAAGGAGAGGGGAGGGGGGTAGTGGAGATGTGAAGAAGGAAGGCAGAGAAGGGAAGGAGGGGAAAGGAGAGGGAAGAGAGAAAGGTAAAGCAGGAGAGAAAAGATAAGTGGAGGAAGGGAAGAGAAATAAACTAAGAGAGGAGACGGGAGGGAGGGAGGGAGAGAGGGAGGGAGAGATTATGACGGGAGGGAAATGAAGAGGGAGGGAGGGAGGGATGCCGTGTCTAAGGAAGCTGTAAGTTATGTGAAAGAGGGGGAGGAGGCGGGGAAGGAGAAGGGAGGGGAGGGAAGGGAAAAGGAGGGAGAGAATAAGGGAAGGGGAAGGGAGGGAGAGAAAGGAAGGGAAAGGGAGGAGAGGGAGGGGCGAGGGAAGGCAGGGAGAGGAGAGGGGAAGGGGAAGGGAAGGAGAGAAGAAGGGGAAGGGAAGGAGAGGAGGGGGAAGGGGAAGGGAAGGAGAGGAGGGGGAAGGGGAAGGGAGGGAGAAAAGGGAAGGGGAAGGGAGAATAGGGAGAGGAAGGAGAGAAGATGGAAGAGGGAAGGGGAATGGGAAGGGAATTAGGAAGGGAAGGAGAGGGAGAGAGAGAGAGAGGCAAGGAGAGTCAACGGGAGAGAGAGAGAGAGAAGAACAGATATGAGAAGGACTGGAAAAGGGAAGGGAAGGAGGGGAAGGAAGAAGGAGGGGGAAGGAGAGTGTCGTGGGAGGCCAGGGTTGAGGGCAGTCATGCATAGTATAACCCTGCAAGTCTTACGTGTATATTCATTACTAACCTTGCACCCCCTACCTCACCCCCACACCTATCCCCACACCTACCCCACCTTCACCCTCCCCGCCCCACCCCACATCCCCATCCCTCCCTCCGCCACCATCCCCCCGTGAAAAGAAAAAAAATCATATCACAGAAACCATGGCAAACTAAATTCATTATTATTTTTTGCGAAGAAAGAACCCAAGACTGAGAGCTTCCACAACTTATCCCTTAAAAGAAAGTTAAGATTCGTTCATTTCGAATGTATGTGAAGTGGAAGTGTTGTGTTGCCTGTGTGTGTGTGTGTGTGTGTGTGTGTGTGTGTGTGTGTGTGTGTGTGTGTGTGTAGCATCAACATACACCCAGCGTAAACAAACCAAGACAAATGAAAGGACATATTACCAGCACCTTTTTTAAATCTCCACCAAGATTTGATTTGAACCCAGGCTCAGGGCGCTGCAAAACGGAAGGCGAACACTGGAACCACTGAGTCACCTTGGCTCCGGGACAATAAGAAAATTCCCACAAAATACTTCATCATGATTGTTCCATTAATCTCTGCACTACAATGACGCTATTTGGTTATTATTATTATTATTATTATTATTATTATTATTATTATTTTCTTTTTTCGACGATTTTTCTCAGCACAGGAGGTAATTTTTGAGCTGGACAAACTCGAAATGGCAACAGAATAAAAGAAAAAAAAAGGAAATAGTGGTCTACAGCAAAAGTAACACGCAAAATGGAGGTGTCAAAAGCGAAGAGGCAAAAACAAAGAGGGAAAAACGATATGGAAAAAGGGAACTGACGATTGACAAAAGAAAAAAAATATGATATAAAAAAGGTACAGGCTCCATGAGAGTAGAAAAAATCGAAGTGACGAAGAACGTGGCAGAGAAGAGAAGAGAAGTACCAGTGGACAAAAGCAAAGAAGGAGTGGACAAAAAAAGCGGCAGTGGACATTAGCTACGTGGCAATGGACGGAAGTGACGTATCAGTGGACAAAACCAAAGTGGACCGAAGAAAGTGGTAGCCATGGAAGCTCTCTCTCATGCTCGTTCTCCCTCTTCTCACGCCCTGTCTGTGCCCCTGTAATTTACCGAGGTCTGCCCTGCCCGGTGTCGAATGGCCTCCCTCCCACACACCTTATGCGTTTGCCTTCAGTGGCGTGGCAGGGAGGAGAGAGACAGGGAGAGACAATGGTAGGGCAGGGAGAGAGGGAGAGCCAAGGGGAAGGGCAGGGAGAGACGAGAGGAGGGGCAGGGAGAAACGGAGAGACAAGGGGAGGGGCAGGGAGGGACAGGGAGAGACATGGGGTGGTCGTGAGGCTTGAGTGAAAGCAAGGATGGATGAGGGCAGAGACTGAGAGAGGAAAGAAGGACAGGGAAAGAGAGGGAAAAACAAGGAGAGATAGGTAGAGGGGGAAGGGGCAGAAAGAGACAGGGAGAGATGGCTAGGCTGGGGTGGAGGAAAGGATGGATGAGAGAGAGAGAGAGAGAGAGAGAGAGAGAGAGAGAGAGAGAGAGAGAGAGAGAGAGAGAGAGAGAGAGAGAGAGAGAGAGAGAGAGAGAGAGAGAGAGAGAGAGAGAGAGAGAGAGAGAGAGAGAGAGAGAGAGAGGAACAAGCAAGGGAAGATGGCTAAATTGGGGCAGAAGCAAGAATCAACGTAGGGAGATAGAGAGAGAGATGGTTTGGCTGGGGCGGGGGCAAGGATGGATGGCAGGGGGGGTTAGGGAGAGACAGAACGAGGCAAGAGAGAGAGTTAGGACGAGGAGAATGAAGGGACAGGAGGGTAGAAGTGGTAGGCAGAAGCAGGGGAGATGGTTAGGAAGGAGAGGCAGAAAGAGACAGGAGAGGTGGTTGGGAAAGGGATGAGGCTGGAGAAGATACAGGGAGGTATGGAGGCGAGGCAGGGATAACAGGGAGATGATTAGGCAGGGGAGGATTTCTTTTCTGCTCTGGGAATAAGGAATTAATAAAGTTAAAATCCAAATAATATGACTGTTCCCCTACACAGCTTGGAATCAATACCGCATCCATCCAGAAAGCAGAGACGAAGTAGGGTTAGGCAGGAGAGGCAGGGGAAGGCAGGGAGGATGAAGTAGGGTGAGGCAAAAGGGGCAAAGTAAGACAAGGAGGATGAGGGGTGCGGCAGGGGAGAATATAGGGAGAGGTGGGGAGAAGGGGTAGGGAGAGGCACGGGAGTAGGTTAGGAATGGGTCTCCTCTAAACTGAATAAAATTGCCTAACAGGAGCCAAAATAAAGCGCCTTATATACACTAAGTACACGATTTTTGGGATAGATAGATAGTCCGTTCCCATATGTTCAGTAATCTTCCCGTGCATACACAGCAGGTGCCGCCACACACCCTCACGTGATGGCTGACAGCGGTTTCAGGTCATTTTTGCTGCAACAACCCTGGATGGACTAGAGAACACTATAGGCGTCTGGCAGTAGATACAGACAGATAGATAGATAGAGAGGTAGATAGATAGATAAACAGACAGGTAAAGACAAACAGACAGATAAAGATAGACAGGCAAAGATAGATACGGTATATAAAGATACGAGTAGATAGTAGGTAGATAAAAAAAGATAGATTGATAGACACACAGATAGATGATAGATAGATGCATGGATGGATGGATACACACACACAATATATATATATATATATATATATATATATATATATATATATATATATATATATATATACAGAGAGAGAGAGAGAGAGAGAGAGAGAGAGAGGACATGCGAATGGGAGCGCATGAGATAGTGAGTGAAAAAGAAGATATCTCACTGAATACCCATGATGCAACTGGAGGGGGGGGGGAGATGGGGAGAGAGAAGTAAAACCAGGAAAAGGAGGAGGAGGAAAGAAAATAAAAAATGAAGGGAAAAGAAAGATAGAAAAAAGATTAAACAAGAGAAAGAGGAGGAGGAGGAGGAGGAGGAGGAGGAGGAGGAGGAGAAAGGACGAGAAGGGAAGTAAGACACGGATGAGGAGGGGGAGGAGGAGGACCAGGAGGAGAAAAGGGAAGAGGAGGAGGGAGGAGAGAAGTAAGACGAGGAGAAGGAGGAAGAGGAGGAAGATTGCAGGATAAGGGAGGAAAGAGGAGATGGAGGGAAGGAGGGGGATTTAGGACAAGATCGTTAGGAGGGATTAGGAACAGGAGGAAGGAAGGAAGGAAGGAAGGAAGGAAGGAAGGATGGATGGATGGATGGATGGATGGAAGGAAGGAAGGAAGGAAGGAAGGAGGGAAGGAAGGAAGAAAAAAGGAAGGAAGGAAGGAAAGAAAGAAAGAAGGAAGGGAGAGAAGGAGGGAGGTAATTAAAGAAAGGAGGATAGAAGAAGGAAGTAAGGAAAAGGGAGAGAGGTAATGAATGAGTAAATGAATGAATGAATGAAGAAATAAAGAAGATAGAAAGAAAGGCAGCATGGAAGGAAGGAAAGAAGTAAAACGGGAGGGAGAGAATAAAAGAAGGAAGGATAGATGGAAGGAAGGAAAACAGGAAGAAAAGGAAGGAAGAAAAGTGAAAAAGGAATGGAAACGAAGGCAGGGAAAGGGAAAAGGAAGCAATGGATGCCTGGTGGATCAGTTGGTTAAGTCTCTCCAGCTGGATGACTGAGATTTATTTTTCACATAATACCACTCAGGAACGTGTGACTATACTCTGTTCACACTAACTTGGCTAATATTACCGTCTGTACATCCTGAACACCGAGTTGTAGCAATAAAAGCACTAGAATATGATGCCAGTCACGAAGAAGACCCGTGGAATGGATGTAAAGCCGTCATGTTGTCTTTTTCTGCCACTGAGATACGATAAATAAGCTGCAAAAAGACGAATATCTGGGCCAAGTTAAGGTGAAACAACTACAGTCAAAACAATAGTCAGTCTTGTCTTAAATGTGTTGGCTAAATTACCTCACTTCAAGCCCATACTGTCCTACTTTCTGAGGCAGTGCAGGATGGAGTGGTGGATGGATGATGGAATCTGTGATCAGCGATAAAATTAAGTCGGCTACTAATTAAGTCGGCTACTAATCCTCATATCAACTACATAAAAAAAAAAAGAAATGTCACTTGTCATTTACGAAGGTGAGTATGAATAAAAAATAATTTCCTCGCTGGCTACACTGAAATTACCAGAAAATTACTTACAGAGCGCATACCTCTGCCACCGCCAATATAATTCTTGATTTATAAACCAACCTCAGCCCAAGGTCGCTGTCGGAGTTAATTAATTCTACGGTTTTAGTCCACTCTGTTACAGTCTCAGAGAAGGCATACCTCCGCCGACGCCAATAAAATTAATAATCTATTCCTGCATTAGACTCTGGATACACTTCAAAATCTAATCAGATCCTCCTTGACCCAATAACCACCTATTCACCAGATTTAACAGAAATCCTTTCACAATTATTTGAGATATATTGCGCACAGGCAGGCAGGCAGGCAGGCAGGCAGATAGACAGACAGACACGGGTGAATACATAACCCCCTCCACCTTTGTTGTCTGAGGTAATAAGAGGGTGGCCTTCAGGGATCAGACAGGAGTGGCCTTTTCTATATTGGATATATTCGTTAAGGAGTACGAAACACACACACACACACACACACACACACACACACACACACACACACACAACAACTGATTCAAGAGTTCCAGATGCTAAATTGCTACTTCCTCTCCTCCCTTTATTTTGCTCCTTCTCCTTCTTTTTCCTACCTTTCCTCCTCTCCTTTCTCTTCCCTTGCTCTCTATCTTCCTTTCCTCTCGACCCTTCCCCTCTATCTCCCTCCCTTCCCTCTCCTTCCTCTCTCCTCTGCTTTCCTCCCTTCTGTATTCTCTGCCACCCTTTTTTCCTTATCTTTCCTCCCCTCTCTCTTTTTTTCTCCTTCTTCTCAGGCCACCTCTCTTCTCCCATCTATTCCCTCCCCATCTCTTACCTTCCTCTCCTCTCTACGCTTTTTCTTCCTTGTTTCTTCTTCTCTTTCCTTCATCTATATTTCTCTCCACTCCCTTCCCTTCCCCTCTCTTCTCCTCCCTCTCACTCTTGTTTCCCCTATTTCCTCTCCTTCTTTCTTCCTTTCTTCTCTATCTCCTCTCTCTCCCCATTCTTTCCCACCCTTCCTCTCCACTCCCGCTCCTTTCTTATCTTCTGCTTCCTCTATTCCCCCCACCCTTTCTTCTCTTTCTCTTCTCCCTCTACTGACAGTCGTTCTCTTCTTTCATCTCTCTCTCTCTCTCTCTCTCTCTCTCTCTCCCCTTTTTCCCGTTCCTCTTCTCCTTCTCCCTGACCCTCGTGTAAAAGGTCATGAGATGGAAGTCCCAGATTCTGTCAGTTTGGCTTTAGTGAAATATCTCTCTTTTCTCTCTCTCTCTTTTTTCTCTCTCTAATTATGTTGCTGGGTATTCTTGAGTAAATATCTCTCTCTTTTCCCTCCTCTCTCTCTCTCTCTCTCTCTCTCCCTCTTTTCCCTCCTCTCTCTCTCTCTCTCTGTCTCTCTCTCTCTCCCTCTCCACTGCATCAGCTCTTTTTTTCTTTATTCAGCCCCTTTCATAACCACCATCCTCATCTCTTTCCCATTTTCCCCTCCCCTACTTATCCCCTCTTTCAAATACTATCTTCATCTTCCTTACTCTCATTTCCCTTTTTCCTCCCACTTTCCTTTACCTTTCCGTCTTTCCCTCATCTTCCTCCCTCCTTTTCAGCTGTCTCATTAAGTTCCTTCCCTCTCTCGTCCCTTCGTCCTTTCAAACGCTGTCTTCATTTTCACTCTTCCGTTTTCCTCATTTTCTCAGCTTCTTTCCATCTGCCATCTTCACCTTTATCTTCTTTCACTCCTATCACTTCACTTCTCATTTCCTTTCCCAGTACAACCGATATCTTCATACTCTCTCTCTCCTCATTTTACCTCAACTTCCTTTTAATCTGTCAGCCTTATCTTCCTCTTTTCTTTCCCTTCCCATCATCTTTTCCCATCGTCATCCGCTCTCCTCCTATTTCACTTTTATCTCCTATCTTTCTTTTCCCTTCCCTTGCCGCCTTCCTTCTCAGCTCCCTTTTATCCCCCTCTTTCCCTTTCCGTCTCCCTTCGCCCTCTTCTCCCCATCTCCTACTATCCCCAGTCTCTCTCCTCCCATTTCAGCTGTACCTCACAATTTCCTCTTACTTTCCCTCATTCCTATCTCTTTCCTTCCTCTCAATTTCATCTGTCTTTCTCTTTCTCTTTCCTATTTCCCACTTCGTCACTCATCTTCACCTTACCTCCTCCCTTTTCATCAGTATCTCTCATTCTTCCCTTCTCTTTCCTTCTAAGTTCCCTTTCCCTACTTCCTCCCCTCCCCGTCTACAATCTCCGTCCTGTCTCCTCCCCTTTTAACTGCCTCTCCCATCTTCCTCTCCCCTTCCCTCTTTCCTTCCCCTACCCTCCTTCCTTCTCAGTCCCCTTTCCCGTCTCCCTCCCCTCCCCATCTACAATCTCCGTCCTGTCCCCTCCCCTTTGAACTCTCCCATCTTCCTCTCCCTTTCCCTCTTTCCTTCCCCTACCCTTCTTCCTTCTCAGTCCCCTTTCCCTTCTCCCCCCCCTCCCCATCTACAATCTCCGCCCTGTTTCCTCCCTTTTTAACTGTCTCTCCCATCTTCCTCTCCCCTTACCACTTTCCTTCCCCTACCCTTCTTCCTTCTCAGCTCCCTTTCATCCAGGCCCGTCCCTCTGCCCTCCCCTTCTCATCTCCCTTCCAAATCCCGCCTAATGATGTGTCTGCCCTCGCTGTCAATCGCCTGGAGTACCTTTGTGTGAGAGTCATATTGTGCCCTAGACTTACTCCCTCCCATAACACACTTCAAACACTTCTTTCCTAGATATATATTTTGCCTACAGCGTCTTATACGGTGTCCTATATATTCAGTCACTTCCATAGCATTCTTCAAACACTTCTTTCCTAGCTATATATTTTGTCTATAGCACCTTATATTGTCTTCTAGCCACTCCCTGCCACAGAACTCTTTTAGCATTTCTCGCTCCCCTATATGTGTTGCCCCTAACACCTAATATCTTGTCTTATATTCACTCCTTGCCATAGCACACTGCAATAAGTGAGACCTGCAGTGGTGAGGTACGTTCGAGCCCCACACGATACCATGTTATTCAAAAAAAGAAAAAAAATTATGGTTATACTAAAAAAATCATAGCAGCAATAATAATAATAATAATAATAATAACCCCGTGTTTACTATTAAAAAACCGTCATCGTCGTGAAAGAGCTCTATAAACAACACCACAGAAAGTAAACAAAATCTCCTTGGTTTCTAGTCAGCAGCTTCCTAATTATTTCTGGGTCACTCTTAACACCTCATCACCAGCGATTTATTTTGTCAGCTGTACTTTAATAACCTCTTTTGCGTCGCTGATGTCAAGGTACAGTACATGGTAGTCCGTTAACAGCACTCCACTAGAAATTAAATGGCAGTGTCTTGTGTTGCGGGGACGGCTCAGTCGGCTCGTGTAGGCGTGGTTTTGGGAGTGGGAGTAGGAAGTGAATGCTGAAGGGTTGATACAGAGAGAGAGAGAGAGAGAGAGAGAGAGAGAGAGAGAGAGAGAGAGAGAGACGAAAAGATAGCCAAAAGACGGAAGATTGAGAGGCAGACGAAGAAAAAGAGCTGAGAGAGAGAAGGAGGGGATGGAGATGGGGGGGGAAGGTGTGTCCATGCTTTTCTCTCTCTCTCTCTCTCTCTCTCTCTCTCTCTCTCTCTCTCTCTCTCTCTCCACCAGTCTGGGCGGGGCAAACTGAAGGATTTACACCCCCTAGAAATGACTCATGTGTAGCCCTTCTCATGGGTGCAGGTGTGGGTGTGGAGGAGGATGTGGGTGTGGATGGGTGTGTGAGGGATGTGAAGGAAGATGTGGATGGCTGGGTAAGAGTGTGGAGGAGGATGTGGGTGTGGGTGTGGGTAGGTGGGCAAGGATGTAGGGGAAAGTGTGTGTGTGGGTAGGTGGGCAAGGATGTAGGGGAAAGTGTGTGTGTGTGTGGGTGGATGAGGGTGTGGAGGTGGATAAGGGTGTGGAGGTGGGTGTGGGTGTGTGGGTGTGGGTGTGGAGAAAGATGTGGATGATTGGTACGAGTGTGGATGGGTAGGTGAGGGTGTGGAGGACGATGTGGATGGTTAGTGTATTAGCGTATTATACAAGCAATCTTATATATACACTTAAGCTCAGTAAGGTTTATAAATACAACCCCTTATTGGTAACGTTAAAGACCTGATTGGCACAGTTACCCCTTCATTACGATGAGGCCCTTTACGTTTTATTTTTTCTCCACCAGGGGGCGACATCCAGCTTAGGAGAATCTTTTCCAATTCTTTGGGCTACAAGAAAGCTGAGAATACCGAGACTGTTTATTTTCTTAACATCAGCGTAAATCGCGTTGATAAAGGATAAATATCGTGTGATAATAACTCATAAATAATATCAAGGATTTGTGAAACTATTTAATGCTTCGATTTAGCAGTAAATGAGAAAAATAATAAGCAGTTTCTCAAGTACTGAAAAGCTGAAAGGTGTTTAATAACACTGTCCTTATTTACGGCAAAACAGAAGCACAGTATTGATCAGCAAGCACTATTTTCATACGATATCTATCGACTTTAAACTGGAAATATGCTGATACTACGAAATCCAGTGTTGTTGCCGGAGGTCATTAATTCCACAGCATAATCAGCCATCGTTACACAGTTCCAGAGAGGGTATATCTCCGTCGACGCCAATAAAATTTAAGACATTCCTGCATCCTCATCCAGATCCAGCTCAAAATCTATTCAATTTTTCCTTGGCCCATTGCCTGCCTATCCAACTGACTGTCCTGAAATATGGCAACTTTTTTATATAACTTGTCTGAAAGAGAGAGACAGACAAACGGGTGAATACATAACCTCCTCCAACTTAGCTGGCAGAGGTATCAAAGCTTCCACAAGTTAAGTATTACCGTAGATGGCTTTTTTTCTTTTTCAGTTATAAATTTCATATTCACTGCAGGCTGAGTGAAGTGTTTGGTGGGTGTGTGGCTGAATACAAAAGTACAAACAAGCAGTCTTATCTAGGACTTGTGGTTGGCAGAGTTAAGTACGGGATCAGTACAGTGGAAGATCAAAATGGCAGGTGGTCCCTCACGCAGGTGATTGCATATCTTGGCTGAGTGGTGGTTGAAGGTGTGATTGCCGGGTAGGTGACGGCTTGGAGCTATTACCCCGCTAAATGACCCTTAATCAAGCATAATTTTACCTCAGTACGGGCGTTTACCTGAACCACCACTTAAACCTCTGAGAACGGGGGCGTATTTATTATATTCATTTTTCTTTTTCTATACATCCGATGACTTGACTTTTAGTTTATGAGACCCAACGTGGTGATGCGTTTCCTTTCAGGATTATATATATATATATATATATATATATATATATATATATATATATATATATATATATATATACACACACACACACAAACAATAGGGAGGTTTTACACTGCCTTCCTAACTGTCCTAAACACACTGATCCCCAACATGGATAACAGTAGGCACATAATATCATTGGTTTCAGGGATGTATTTCCAGCTGGCTTTGGGAATTTCATAACGCGTTTTGTTCACTTAACGCGCACATCATACCTTAATTTTCGCTAGGAAAAATAGCCACCATCCCCAAAATACCCACAAAGATCAAATTACCTGAGAACTGTTGGCAGAAAAACAGCTCGTGTGACACAGTGCAGTGACTGTGAGATCAACCCTTAAGTCGTCAATCACCAGACGATTTTATTTAATTCAGGTGAGACTCATTGTGTTCCCGGGATTAATGGGACGGACAGGATGCAGAAGAGGGGAAAAGGAAGACACAGATGTAGGAGAACTATCACCTGACTGCCGAGCGAAAATAAATCATCTCCTTTCCCGCATCATTTTACTTTTTCTATATATCATCTTTTTTTACTACTATGAAGCGTCTAAGATGTATTCAGATGATTTATCGGTAGTCAAAATAAAGGAATAAAACCCAACAACCAAATCAGAAAACCAAAATGGCCCAGATGTCATTAAAAACTCTCCACATCATCAACCCTGCTCAGATAACAACCATTTATAGCGAGACTCAGCAACCGAATCATACAACTCAGGAGTCCCATACGTTAGACAGCTTCACTCCACATCACATTTCATTAGACAATAGCCAGTATTTTCATCACACAAAACTCATCCACAGGGAGTCATGAGAAAGAACTCAACACGTCATTAAAGCTCGTCTATAATCTCAATTTCACAATAATTAACCATTCTTTCAGCGCCGCAACAACCATATCACACGGCCCAGACTACCCACACGTCAGCAACACCACAACATTCCCCATCCACCTCCTCCCGCTCAAATAACTCCACCGTAACTCCACAACATATCCCCTCTCCACCCCTCCAATACAGTCTCCCATTCCCTCTTTATCTCAACTCCCAGCATTCTCTTCCACCCCACGTCCATCCCACAAAGCCCCAACAGATTTCCACAAACATCCCCCTCCTCATCTCCCTCCCTCTCACATAACTTCATGGCAACTCCACAACATATCTTCTCTCCCCATCCCTCCCGTTCACATACCTCCCATTCTCCCCACTCCCTTCCCCACTCTCCTCCCTCTCACATACCTCCCCATTCTCCCCCACTCCCCTCCTCATTCCTCTCTCTCCCATAACTCCACCGCAAGTACCATCAACGCCCCGATATCTCCCTGGCAGCTGCACTTACCGCCTCCTGCCCTGCGGAATGGAGTCGTATAAGCGTTGATATTTGCGTCCTGGCTAAAACACGCCCCCGCTCCCTCTTATCTGGACACCCTCTGCGTCATCCTCTGCGGCCGAATGCACAGAAGATCCTTGCAAGCCTCAGCACTAAGCTAGTCTCGAGTAAAGTTAATTATCTTCAGGAACTGCTTGATTTCGTTATGTTTTTCGATCTAATATTCAGTTTTTTTGGTTGTGATGTGTGTGCTAGCTGTATGAGTGAAGATAAACATTTAAACAAGCGGTCTTATACACAGCTTAGGCTCAGAACTGTTTATAAATACTTGCACAACGTATAAACTTCGAATATTTAATTGGAATTTGGACGACAGATACAAAACTATGGCTCAGCAGTGTTTATAAATATGTATACTGCGGCTAGGTGATAGGAATTAGAACGGCAATCCTCCACACAACTTGGGGTCAAAAATGTTTATAAATACGAGGTGTGGACTCCGGTGAAGTGATGGGAATCTGGATGGCGTGTTGGTGGAGTGTATAAAAGGAGTCAGGACATTGAAACGTCACTCGGAAATGTGGTTCTTTCTGCAGCATAGATAAGTGTGTGTGTGTGTGTGTGTGTGTGTGTGTGTGTGTGTGTGTGTGTGTGTGTGTGTGTGTGTGTGTGTGTGTGTGTGTGTGTGTGTGTTTAAACGCGGTTAGATTATTATTATTATCTTTTTTTAATGCAAGGATGTTAGTGTGTATAGAAAGAAATCTAATATTAATGCATCTTTTAAAAATGCGTATTTCTTAATCACAGATACATATTTTTCACGCAAGCGCCTTTTATAAATGTAGTTCTGTCGTTAGGAGGAGTGAGTGGTTTTCCTATCAGAGAGTTAATGTGTAGGGAATGAAAGCTAATATTGACGTAAACTTTAACAACACAGATTTCTTAAACATACATAGATTATTTTGAGACAACCGCCTTCTGTCAGCATGATTAAGTAAATTTCATAGATAAGGAACGAAATTTAACGTTACGGCTGTCTCTTAAATGCGTGAATTATTTCATTACGGATAAATGCTCCCCAGACAAATATTTTCGTGTGTTTAGAAGAAAATAATACATGAGTGTGTTATGAATAAGTCTGTTTTTTTACCCATGTTCGATACAGACTTTCCACGCAAACATCTTCGTGGGTATGGAATGTAGTACAACAGAAACGCGTCTTTTAAAACATGTCTATTTTTTTCCTGTCTTTCTTTTTGCATATAGAGGTTTTCATACAAATATCTGACGATTAATTAAAAATGCGGTTCTCGCCATTTGTACAGGTAAATGCTTTTCACGCAAGTACCATTTAGAAACCTGGGTCTTTCGTCTGCACAGATAAACACATTTCATACAAGATTTTTGGTGTGTACAGAAGTAAATATAACACTGGCACATCGAAAAAAAAAATGCAAGTCTTCCCTCAGTACACATTCGAAGTTTTCATAGAAGCTTCTGACTGTCTGATTACGTGGTTCGTCTTCAGTGTGTGACCTCAAATGGAAATGTAGCATAAACGCATCTCTTAATAATGTAACTCTTTCCTCATCACAGATAAATAATTTTCATACAAGCATTTTAATGTGCTCGTCACACGTATCAGGCAATTTCGGTTTCAGTGACTCGACTCATGGTTTTAGAGACCTTTCATTCACTGACTCGACTGCTGCACTGTTAGGTGGAATGTGTGGTGGAGTTGTCTGATTGGCTGACTGGATACTGACCGAGTTTTCTTCCATCCACAGCTTAGCACCTCAGTCAATAGGGGTTCAAACAGCACATGCAGAGGAGGTGAGTGGGATCTTTCACCTTTACTCAAGTCACACGGGCAGCATCAGCAGTTCGACATGGCTCCAAGTGTTGTGCCGGTGGTAAGACTTTTGGAATTTTTAGCATAAATAGGAAAGCTGTGACTACGTATACGAGAAAACTTCAAGCAAACTTCTTTATATTCCTCGTGCAACTAGAGTGACTTCCTCTGTTAAATATTCTGCTGCCAGATTAATTCACCGAATCTTCAAAGAAAGTCAGTGGTTGGACATCCGCTTTGTGCTTGTGATAGATGTCTAGGATTGTGGCAGAAATACGAAAACTGTGATTGTTTACCTTAGAATAAACAACGAGGGCAGTCGATGAAATCTGAATTTTCATGCCACCAGACTAATTCATTTCTTTTTCGAGTCCACTCTCTTGCTGTGGAAGGTAAGGTTTTGTTCTTCGAGGTTCGGAAAGTCAATCTCGCACTGTGTAAAGAGATGGCAACATTAAAACAGAACACCTCCCTAGGTTGTAAAGTGTTCTGCCGGTGCATAAGACTTTTTTAAAATACTTGATTTAAGCATAAATTTCGTAACAAATTTTTTGTCCTAACATTCTCCAGTAAACTAAAAATACTCTTGATTTTAAGTGGCACAAGATTTCGTAACTATTTTATTCATAACCATTCTCCTGGAAACTAGTCAATGTCGATGAGCAGAAATAACGTGAATATTCAGGTAAAATATGGTAAATAGCTATGGAAGAAATGCTCGGATATCTCTACACCCACTAGCAATACAAGCTTCGTCTCCATGTAATTAAGTGGGAGTGAAACTGAATCCTGGCCAACTGTGTGAACTTGAGGTTGATGATGGGTCAGTGCAATCTCTTACGATAATCTTTTGTAGCTTATCGCTTGTTAGTATTTTAAACCGAAATGTTCTACGATAATCTTGTGTAGCTTATCGCTTGTTAGTATTTTAAACCGAAATGTTCTTGGCACTTAATACCTAGTTAATGTTGTTTTTAAGTTGTGTATAAAAACTTCTCAATAAACAGACACTAGTATATGGTATTATATCCTACAGCCTATTTGACACTAATCTATGTTTACCTGTTAAAACCTAAAATTCCCCCTGATAAATGTATAAAGTGAGGTAATGTGACGGTACATAGTCTAACATTGTATATCGGGTCAATACCGCACTCATGACAAAAATAACAACCATCACAACAAATACAATCTGCTGTCCCCAGTACCACATTAAGAACCACCACAGCAACTAATTGTCACATACACTACCACAGTCACAACTTTGCTGTTCTCAAATGTTAATCTCTCCAAAAAAAATCGGCTTTATTTGGTTAGAGATGAACCTCTGGCTGATAGGCTAGAGAAACACTATTATTTTTAATTACAGGTGTTTGCCACGTAATACAATTTGGCATCATGTTTTACATAATTTAGATTGATATTTTTCGACCTCGAGATGTCAGGGATTTCATAATCCCTCTTAGTGGGAATTGATAAAAAAGCACGAAATCCACCAAAAAAAACTATTTAAGTCTGCCTGAACAAGTAAAGGACTTCTAGCGTGCACACTCTAAACGAAACAGAAGTGATTGCTTAGATGTTTCATGCAGGGTTTCAAAATGAAATGCGAGGAAAAGTAAATTATTCTGACATTACAAAATAATCGGCAGACTTAGGCCCCGTCCACACGAGCGGGCAGTGCCCGACGGACAAACATTGATACCAGATCACATTCCAATTCACACATTTAGAAGGTGGCTGGCGGGCACGAGCGTAGATGACGTCATAATCAGGGAAACCACTGACAATCTATCTATCACACCCTTGCCAGTTGTTGAGGCAATGCTTGCTGTGTGGACAACAAAAAAAGTGTGCCCGGTAGTGACCAATGGCCGCCAGAAACTGCTCGATCTGGTAACACTGCTAAAGAAGCGAGAGATGTACGCTCAGCAGGCAGTGCCCGTCAGGCATTGCCTGCTCGTGTGGACGGACCTTTAGCACTGCCAGATCTCTTCCCCACAAAATAACCAAATGCTAACACTCGGGGTCCTGTAACTAGCAATGCTGATTACAATAGTCTGGGGTTAGCTGCAATGGAAGTTTTCAGTAATGTAAAGGATGGTCAGTTCTCCAGTCCTCAAAGGTTTCAGCTGAACAAAATCGTCTGGAGTTATCTAGTAAGCGATGGAATACCAAAGCTGTCCCCGCCATGAGATACTGATTAATGTCTAACTGATTGTCATCTCGGGCTAACACTCTGAACATCCTCCGGGCCCCTATTCCCATCAGTTAAGGAAGCTCCCTAAAAACACATCCTAAGCGATTAATTTTAATTATTACACCTACCCACCTTCTTGTTTAGATCTTATAACCTAAACCTGCATAAGACTACTTGTAGAATTTATATTAGCCAGCCGTACCTAAAAATAAACCGCTTAGGAGCTGGTGGTAGGAAGTCTCCATGGCAGACTATATAAGACCCGCATGGAGTCAGCTGGGACAGAATACTAGAGCTGTTCTGATCATGAAAGGGGTGTGTGACAGTAAACTACCCAGCCCCCTATGACAATAATGATATCTCCTGGCATAAGTTAAACTGACATACTAGAGTTATCCCGACCGTGAGAGGCATACCTAAACCTCTCCGTTGGGTAAGCAATTCTGGTATTCCTGCAAAAATATCCGGATTTAATAATCTTGATCAATAAACTTCAGGCGGAGAGGCATAATGTTGGCGAGGGTAAATAAAGAATGCAATTTAATGAAGTCTCCTTTACCTTTACTGCCTTTTGCTATCTGGCCTGAGATTAGCAGAATAACTTAGGATTATTTATTTTTAAGGGAGGTAGGGAAATTTTATAGTTTTCCTTTCTGTAAATATAAGGATTTTTTTCTTTTTGCTAGGAAGAACTAAGACTTTTTCATTTTTCTTGCCCTTCCTGTAAAGTTAAAATAAATTGCGCTTTTACTGTGGGAAACTTTTTTTTTTTTTCCTACTAGAAAAAAAAAGTCTACCTCTCTAGTTTCCTTAGATTAGTTGAGATAAATGGGATACTTTTTCCTTGTGCTTCCTAAGACAAAAATACCGTAGCTTTGTCTTGCGTAGGACAGGCAAGAAACGAGGGAAAATTCTGCTCCTTTTCCTTTACTTTCTTGCTAAAACAATAATTACTTTAGACACTAGATAAGTTTGCGAATCGACGCCCAGGTACTTAACTCTCGCGATAAAAATCTTAATATTCGCCTGTAGTACCCGTGCCAGGTGGTGTAGTGGTCTGAACGTCCCAGTCGGAGTGAGAGCCTTGCATTGGTTCCATCCACAAGAGGTTGCTGGAGGATTTCCGATACTGCAGTGCCACCTGGGTAGTAGGCTGGTCGTCTGCCCATACTTGAAGGCAGTGGGTGGTAAGGAATTGATAAAGTCCAATTACGTCCTGATTGTCTTATGTCCTGATTATGTTTCCAATTGTATTTTCTCCTGGTTGTTTGTGTTTCTGATTCTTTTACGTCCTGGTGATTTTGTTTCATGACTGTTTGACTTAAGTCCTGATTCTTACTTCCTGACTGTATTTGTTTAACGTCCTGATTGTCTTACTTCATGACTGTCTTAAGTCCTGTTTGTCTGAGGTCCGCGGGTCACAGCCTCCTGCCTTCCCTCCAAAATAACTTATGGAAATCAGTAATAAGGAATCCTGCTGGCCGGACGAGACTCCCAGACGAGGAATTAGTTACATAGTTATTAAGGGATGGGTCGAGGGAGGCCAAGGCGAGGTGAAGCGGTGAAGAGTTTTAAATGAGGCACTTTTTGTATACTACCAAAGTTTGGGCATATAGTCTCTCAGCACCTCGAATTATGTATCATCAGTATCATCATCATCATCAACTGCAGCATCATCATCATCATCAGCTGCAGCAGCAGCAGCAGCATCGGGGTCATCGTTCTCGTCGTCAGCAACATCCACATTATCATCAACACTTCATTTTCCTCCTCTTCCTCTTCCTCCTTCTCCTCCTCTTCCTCTTCCTTCTCCTCCTCCTCCTCCTCTGGCTCATCATCATGATCATAAACACCATCGGCATCTTAATCTCTATTCTCACAGTATTTCCCACCATATTAATCAACACAGTTATCCCAGTTTCCACCACTCCAGCATTATTAAAGACTGGGAAAAAGGAAACACACAAACGCTGGCGATAATATAAACAGTAACCAAGGAGATGAGTCCACACACTCAAACACTCACTTTTCCTTTCATTTTTAACCTATCTATTGAGATCTTAATAAACTGCTCAGCAATTACCAAACAGGATGGATTCTCGTTACATTTTATTTCTCTCTCTCTGCACCAGCATGATCTAGCTCCCTCGCTTCACTGGCCACGTTTTCGCCAAATCTAGGTAATGTAGTGGTGGTAAGAACCTACTACTGTATCTTCTACTACTGAGTGGGATTGAACCCAGACCAGGTAGACTTGTAAACGCAGGCGCTACCGACCAAACCTCAGGAGGTTCCTGGTAATAGCAGCAGCAGCAGCAGCAGCTGCTGTAGTAGTAGTAACCCCAGGATCATCTGAATGTGAATCCAGTAGACTGCAGGCAGAATTTGCTCCCTCCTGCAGTCCATCATTTTCCTTTCAGGGGATAGAGAGGGAGCTGAGGGGCGTTTGTATAACCAGGCAGAGGAGCCGCTCAGTTATGTCAGTGCCACCGTGCCAAGGCGCCCCTCTCCAGCATCGTCTGACAGGTAAATAAATCGCTAAGATATAAAGGTTAAGAGGGTTAATTAATCAAGAGGCTACGTGGATAGGAACGTTCAATAAATCGGATAGGCAAATAAATCGGTTGGGCAGATAAGTCGGGTAGACAAATAAATCGGGTAGGCAAATAAATCGGTTGGGCAAATAAATCGAGTGGGCACATAAATCGGGTAGGTAAATAAATCGGTTAACCAAATAAATCGGACAGGTAAATAAATCTGACGTAAATAAATCGGACAGGTTAATTAATCGGGAAGGCAAATAAATCAGGTAGGCTAATAAATCGGGTAGGCAAATAAATCGGGTAGGGAAATAAATCAGGGAGGGCAAATAAATCGGGTGGGCAGGGTAAATAAATCGGGAAAGGTGAATAAATATGGGATGGAGGGAAATATATTATCGGGTTCGGGAGGCGACGACGGCTCGGCCCACCAGATGTACTGATAACGCCCGATTTATGACCGAACTGAAATTGAGCCGGTAATTACTTGCTGCTTGTTATGAGGCTAGTTACTCACCACCGAGGATAGTTGAGGGGTGAGTAGGAGGATGGAAGGGAGGGGGGAGGGAGGGAGGGAAGAGTAAGGGACAGGGAAGGAGAAAGGGAGGAATGAGTGAGAGGGAGGGAAGAGTGAGGGAGAGGGAGGGAGAAAGGGAGTGGTGAGTGAGAAGGAGGGAAGAGGAAGGGAAGAGTGAGGGAGAGGGAGGGAGGGAGGGGAGGGAAGAGGGAGGGAGAAAGGGAGGAATGAATGAGAGGGAGAGAGAAAGGGAGTGGTGAGTGAGAGGGAAGGAGAAGAGAGTGATGGGTTAGGGAGAGAGTGAGGGGGGACGGGGAAAGGTCTGAGGAGAGAGAGAGAAGGGTGAAGAGTGAGGGAAGGGAGGGAAGGGAAGGGAAAGGAGGAAAGAAGATGGATGCTTACCTATTTAACCCGTGGACGCCTTTTTCATTTTACTCGGAACCAGGTGGGGGCACCATCCACTCATTCGATGTAGTGCTGCCCTCGGGTGACTTTATATTGAGTGACGGGCTAAATGGTTTCCTGCAACCCCGGAAACCATTTACTGCGCTGGGTGGTAACCATATAACCAAATGACGCCTGGTGGTCTAGTGGGGTGAGGCGCTCCAACCGGATGAGGCCGAGAGTTGACATCCAAGGAGTGGCTGAGTGAGAGAAGTTGGTCACCGTCACCTTAAATGTTGGGACTGGGTAGCCTAGCCCAGGGCCCCTACGCTCCTGATAGACTGAAAAGAATTGGATGATGGATGGATGGATAGACAGGTGGGTGGGTGAATGAATGGATGGGTAGGTTGATGGATGGATGAATGAACCCCCACTATATGATTTTAATACGCGATTTTGTGCAACTGAAATAGTGAATGGGTCAATTAAGGCAATATTTAATCCCTCTGATCCGAAAAGTCTCCCTTAATACTAAGAAAATAAAAATAAATAATAAAAATAGTGAGAATTATGAATAGGAATGATGGAGGGACTGACTGACTGATGGATGGACGGGGAACACACACACACACACACACACACACACACACACACACACACACACACACACACACACACACAAACACACAGAAATGGACTTGTTGAAAGGTGTAGGTGATAAAACAGAACCGAGACGATGAATGGGCAGATGTGATGTGTGGAAAAGAGGAATTAATATAGACAAAAGAGAGAACAAACATGCGATGACGATTTGTTGGAGAGTTAAATAAAGATGAGGATAGTAAAGAAGTCGCTGATAAAGGATAGAAAAATAATGCAAAAGACGTGGATGATACAGAAGTGGATAACAGCACGTGTAGTAATAGAGGTAGTAGTAGTAGTAGTAGTAGTAGTAGTAGTAGTAGTAGAGATAGTAGTTGTAACCCTAGGCTCAACTACTCGTGGACCAAATGGATTTCAGACTACAGTTGCCCTCTTCCTGCCCTCCACCAGCTTCCTTTCGGGGGATAGGGAGGGAGTTGAGGGACGTTGTAATAGCAGGCATTGGATCAGCTTGGTCATTTCGGTTCCACCACACGAAGGCGCCCCTCACTAGCACTCTAGCCAAGTGTACGATAAGATGATACGTCAATGGTGCTACCGCTAAACGATTCTACTCAGTATAGGGGCGGCCTCTCGTCGTATAAGAAATAATAATTTCATATGACATCCTTCTTTGCTATCCTTGTCTTATTCTAGTTGTATAACCACACTCGTACAGAGCTGGTTAGCATGGGTTATTCGGCCTACTGCAGTTATCCTTCCTTCTTAGGTTCTTGTGAATTGATTATAAGGATGATGGATGGATGGATGAATGGACAGGTGGAGAGATAGGTTATAGGATGAGATATATGGATGGTGTACCCTCGGTGGGGGTGATAAGTGAATGGGCTACTGGGTGAACTGGATGATTGATTACATTTAGAAGATCGCTGCAGCATACCAACAGGGGTGAACTGGGTGGACTGGTGATGCTGAGAATGGTGAGATGGGTATGGGGGATGGGGGTGAGAGAGTAGTGAGACTGAGGTAAAAGGGTAAGGTAAGGTTATGTTAGGTGAAATGAGATGAGGTGAGGTGAGGTGAAGTGAGGTGAGTGAGGCAAGTGAGGTAAGGTAGAGTGAGAGGTGAGATGACCAATGTGAGGTGAAAGAGGTGAACGGTGAAGGAGGTCGTGAGGTAGGTGGGTGAGGCAGGTCATGGAGGTAAGAGTGGTGGTTAAGGAAAGGGTTGTGGTGGAGGGAAGTGGTGGTGGAGGGTAGTGGTGGCGATAGAGATAGGGTTGGTGGTGGAGGTAGGGGAGGTGATGTAGTAGTGAAGGTGAGGGTGGTGGTGATGGAGATAGGGAAGTGGTGGGGGTAGTGGTGGTGATGGAGAAAGGGGTGGTGGTCGAAGTAATGATGATGGTAGAGGCAGTGATGGAGATGGGACGGTAGTGGTGGAGGTAAAGGGATGGTGGTGGTGGTGGTGGTGGGGAGAGGGGCTGAGTCCTGATGTATGGAGTGGCAGGCATATAGATGAAAAGATAAGCAGCCCAAGATAAGCCCAAGATAACGTGTAGGGGAAAGGATGGTGGGCAGGAGCTGGTAGATAGATAGACTGATAGATAGCTGGATGGATAGATAGACAGATGGATGGATGGATGGATGGATGGATAGACAGATGGATTGACAGATAATTAGACAGAGATAAACAGGTAAATAGATAAGATACAGAGAGATAGATAGGAGTGTAGCGAGGATGGTACATAGACAAATAGACAGACTGATAGATAGATAGTTTATATAGACTGGTAGATAACAGACAGACAGGCAGAGAAAAAGGCAAAGAATCGTTGTTGTAATGATTTTATGAATAACAGAATGAATAATAAACATAAGGAGAGGGAAGATTTAATGTAGTAGTAGTAGTAGTAATAGTAGTAGTAGTAGTAGTAATAGTAGTAGTAGTAGTAGTAGCAGTAGTAGTAGTAGTAGTAATAATAATAATAATAATAATAATAATAATAATAATAATAATAATAATAATAATCACCTCTTTCGATGTAAGTACTGTTGCCTCGTAGCTCTTACGGTTCAAGAAATGGGGTGGGGTAGGTGAGGCTGGGGTATTTACAGGATGCCGTTTTTTCAGTCTCATATCACACAAAATATCAGGAAAAGATGATGATGATGATGATGATGATGGTGATATTAGTGGTGGTGGTGGTGGAGGTCCTGATGATGATGATGATGATGATGATATTTGTGGTGGTTGTGGTGGAGATCGTGGTGATGATGATGATGATGATGATGATGATATATTTGTTTATCTTCCATCAGACGTCTAATCCCAGGGTTGATCCAGGGGTGGTCGAGACTAAATATGCTTACAGGCTTCTCTCGCCACTCATATCCATTCCTTCTCATTAATCCAAGCCGCCTAGACAGATAGATAGATAGATAGGCGGACAGACAGATTAACAGATGATATAGATAGATAGATAGATAGATAGATAGAGAGCAAGAGAGAGAGAGAGAGAGAGAGAGATGGATAGATACAGACAGATAGATACTTTTTTTTTCATGCGTCCGACTCTGGGCATAGGCTTAAAATTTTATTCCCAGAGGCCCAACAGTTCTCCTACGTACCACACAGATAGATAGATAGACAGATGGATAGATAGATGTAGTCTGATAGGTGGATAGACATAGGTATTTAAGTAAGCAGGTACATAGACGTAGATAGACAGCCACCTAGACGGGTAGATAGATAGCTAGATAGTTTGCTAGGTAGACACATGAAGAGATAGCTATAGGTAGACAGAGGAAGACAGACAGATGAAGAGATAGATAGACAGACATGTAAGGAGATAGCTGGGTAGAGATAAAGATGAAAAGACAGACAGACAAATAGGTACACAGATGTTTAGGTGGGAAGTCATGAAAACAATTTTGAACAAGGGACTTAAAAACATTCAAGACGTCTTTGGGAAGAATATTTCTCGCTGACTTCCTTAATTTTTGGAATATACAGACAATTTTCTTTATATATCAGGGATGCGTTCCAAAATACCATAGCCAACTCAAAATAAACTGAGCTGTAAACTAACAAAACTGGAAAATCAACTTCATGGATAGAAATGATAACACTGAGTACATTTCATTATTCACAGTTTCGTTTCTCATACTGCCACTCATTCTGCCACACATCACACTGCCATACTCCACACTTCTACATTTCACACTGCCCCAGTTCATATGGCCACACCTCACACTAGCACACCTAATACTGCCACACTTTGCACCACAATACCACACACAGACTTCTACACTTCACACTTGCACACTACACTTCACACTTGCACACTTCATTTTGCCATACCTCACACTGCCACACCAAAGAGTCACACATAACCCTGCAATACTACACACTACCACACTTCATAGTACCACACTTCATTTCGCCATACCTCACATTACCACGTCTCATAATATTACCACACTTTTCACTGCCATATCTTAAACCCTCACACCTCACATTGCCACACTTCACACTGTTACACTTCACACTGCCATACCTTATTCTGCCATACCTAATACTGCCTCGCTTAAACTGTCATACTTCGCATTGCCACATCTCACACTGCCGGACCACGCAACTTTTATTCACACACTCTACACTGCCACATCACACATTTCCACACCTCACACACTACCACATCTCTTATACCACCACATCTCTCACTCTACCGCACCTCTCAGTCACACCAAACACTACAACACAACACAGTCCTAACCTGCACAACATAAGATCATACTTCACATACTAGTGCCCATTAGTCACACTGCACACACCACATACTGCCACACCTCACACACTATACCTTTTTTACTCTGACTTGGCCTAAAACAGCCATCCCTCCATTTTGAATACTGAGTTGTAACAAGAGATTAACATTAGATTATGATGCTAGTCATGAAGAAGTGCTAAGGAAAGGATATGGAGCCGTACTATTGTTTCAGTCACTGGGTTACGTAAAATAAGTTGCAAAAGAATGAAAATCTGGGTCAAGTTAAGATGAAAGGGGTACAGGACACCACATACAAGCCTCACCTCCACGCCACATACCACCACACCCTCTCTCATAAACCACACACACACACACACACACACACAAAAGCATCACTCCTCCACCATTATAAGTCTTGTCTCACTTGCACACACACACACACACACACACACACACACACACACACACACACACACACACACACACACCTGTCATCACCCCCACACAACAAACACACAGCGACTCCTCCACCGCCGTAACTCTTCTCTTCGTGACCGCCCAGATCTGACCCGGAGATAAGGGGGCCGAGCGAAGTTGTGTTTTGGCGCGCACGAACAAGGCGATGGGCGGGCGTGGGCGGGCGTAGGCGGGGTGTGGGCGGGTGTGGGCGGGACGGAGGGTTATAGTAGGCCGTTCCTGCCGCCACATGTCGTAATTTATGCCCAAGATGAGGCGATAGTGTGATTGGCCCTCTGGCTTGTTGAGAGAGAGAGAGAGAGAGAGAGAGAGAGAGAGAGAGAGAGAGAGAGAGAAATGGCAAAAACTAAAAAAAAGAGAAATAGAGAGAAAGAAAGACGTCAAACTCGTTCCGCATTGCACCTCCCCTCTCCATCAGCCTCGGCCAATTGAGACGTGGAGCTGAGTCGGTGTCGGTCTGTCGGTGTGTCGGTCGGTCGGGGGCAAGTCAGGTCCCGACAAGCCTCCCGATAGGCATCACGAGGGACCCGACCGAGCGTGGGGCATCGTTACCTCAGTGTTAATTGTTATTCTACCATGCAACCAACTCGTTAGTGAGGCGCGGACGTGGCCGTGGGAGGATGGTGAAGAATGAGCGGAGAAATGCAGCCGATGTTTCTATTTCGTGGGGAGGGTGGGGGGAGAATGGGAGGGGCTGGGGAGGGAGAAATGGGGGGAGGAGGGAGGGGAGAGAGGATAAAGAGGGAGGAGGGAGGGGAGAGAGGATAAAGAGGGATGAGGGGAGTTGCAAGATGGCCGTCGAAAAGCAGGTGGTGTTTATATTTCGTGGGGAGGGTGGGACGGGAGGGGAAAGAGAAGGGCTGAGGAAGGGAAATGGGGGGAAGGAGAGAGGGGAGAAAGGGAGGGGGAAAGAGAAGGGAAGAAGGGACTGAGGGGAGGAGAGGGACGGCAGCCGAAATGCAAGTGATGTTTCTGTTTCGTGGAAAAGGTGGAGGGGAAAAGGAAGGAGGTGAAGAGGGGGTAGGGGTGGGGAAGGAGGGGATGGGAGAAGAAGAAATAGGGGAAGGAGGAAGAGGGTAGGGAGGAGACGGAGTTCAAGAAGGTGGGAGAAAATGAAGATAGGAGGGGAAGGGGTGGGGAGAGAGGGGAACAAAAAAAAAATATGGGGAAGGAAGAAAAGGGTAGGGAGAGGAGGGGGCTGAGGGAGTAAGGGATGGCTGGAGAAACGTAGATGTTTCTCTTTCATGAAAGGAAGGGGGGAGGAGCGAAGATGGAAGGGAAGAGGGGTTGGGAAAAGGAGGGGAAAGGGAGTAAGAGAGGGAAAGAAGGGTAAGAAAAATAGAAGGCAAATTGTAAGGGGAAGGAGGCAAGAAGAAGGAGAAGGGGGGAGGAAGGGAAGTGAAGGTTGTTCGTGAAAATGCAAGCAGTGTTGAAAGATGGGGGGAAGACAGGGTAAGGAGAGGGGGGACAAGGGAGGAGGCGTGGAGGGAGAAGATGGTGGGGGGGAAGGAGGGGAAGAGACGGGGTTGTGGGAAGGTGAAGGATGACCACAGAGATGCAAGCGATATTTCTAATTCGTCTGGAGGTGCGGAGGGAAGGGGGTGGGGTGCAAGAGGGGGCATATATATTTCTTTCACCACACCCCGGTGATACATTACACCCCGGATGAACAACTGTATTTCACCCAGGCATTATTTTACGTGCGTGGTGTCAGGAGAGCCAGGTATAAATTGTCTTAGTTAATTCTTCAGCACCAGGATGCATTTTTCTTATTTCATTCTTGTCAGTGCTGGAGTATCTTCTTTACTTTAGGATATAGTCATCGGGGTGAAAAGAGTAATTATTTCGCTACGTGAAGTCCCCTCCAAACTAGGTAATGTCTTCTGTCAGTCGCATATTATCTCTTTCAGGCACATGTGGGCCCGGGGCGTTGAAGGAATCCAGGTTAGGCTGCCACAATCCAGATCAGTCAAGCCGCACGACACCACTTTACGTTCCTGGTTACGTTCATATGACAGCTTCAAAACGTAGCGTGTTAAAGTGTGGCAATTTTCATCCTGGGATTCTACCAGCGTGCTATTTAGGTTTCAGTAGCATGAAAACAATATTAGCGGGCCACACAAGGGATTACAGGAGGAAGTTTCGATAGTTCGTCACTATCAGAGGACTCTTCAATGCTAAGTAAAGTCATCTAGCTCTGGCAACAATTCCTTGTAAAAGAGGTCAAGGTACTGAAGGAGTTAAAGTAAAATATGATGATTAAGATCTGTTTGAAGAAGAGTATTTCCTTTCCTCTTTTTGTTTAAATAGAGAAAAAAAATCTATTACTTTTCACGACATATTTTCAGCTATCATTTACCGTTCTTGGAGCCAATTTTCTTTTATGGAAAACGTAAATATCAATATTGGCCAATGTTAGGTTCAAAAATATACTGAGATTATTGTGGGCTCGAGAGATGCCAAAGGTTAGGCCAGAAAATGCTCAAGGTAAGTCATTAAGATGTGGCTTTTAGTGCTGGGTTAGGTTTGGTTTGGTTTGGGTGTTTTATCAATTCTTCTCTCTAACAGATGACAACATTAGGTCCGAAGGATTCCATGTGAGGAAAAATTACTAATGTCCTCAAATTTGGAGATTTTTCCGTAGAAGCGAAGCTCATATACGAACAAAACCCGCTAAAACACACCAGAAAAATATACTTTAGTGTCAGAAACTAGAAAGCAGTTGAAATGAATCTACCAAATACTGTACAGTGATGCCAATAAAGTTACGGAGGGGGGACAGGGGGATGGAGGGAGGGGGGAGAGGGATATGAAGGAGGGGGACAGATGGAGGGACGGGGCTGAGGGATGGAGGGAAGGAGCTGGATGATGGAGAGAGGGAGGGGATGGAGGGAAGTAGACCTGAGACAAGGCAGCAACAGTGAAGAAGAAAGACCCCCTGAGTTATGAACACCCACGTAACTCTCAAGATGTGCTTCAGAATACATTTACGCCTGGTTAATCTAGCAGCCACAACTCTCCTAGGCAGATAATTATTTACTGTGCTTTATGCTAGTCTTGGGTTGTTGTAGTACTTGACAGAGAGAGAGAGAGAGAGAGAGAGAGAGAGAGAGAGAGACACACACACACACACACACACACACACACACACACACACACACACACACACACTATTTAACCCCTTCAACACGAGGACCCTCTTAATTATACTGGCACTTTCTCCTTTAGATATTTTGAACAGGAGGGGTATAATGTTCACCCACCCTTTCAGTACGAGTGTTCTTTCCAGCGCCTAACAGCTAAACAGAACAAGAATGAATTGCCATAACACGTGATCGTAGTGAAGAGATGAGCACCACGAGACCGAGAAGTCTTATATTTTTTATTCTTTTACTAGAGGATTTTGTGTCAACTTACGAGAACGGCCTATACTTCATTTACTCCAACTTGGCTCAGATTTTTTCCTGTTGCAGCTTATTTCACGTAGCTCAGTGGTAGACAATGGCAATACTACGGCTCTGCACCCTTTCTATGGCACTTTTTCGTGACTAGCATCCTATTCTAGTTTTCATTTATTGCTACAGCTCAGCATTCAAGACGAAGAGATGGCAATTTTAGGCCAAGTTAGAGTAAAAGGAGTATAGTGGTAAAGAGTTAAACAGTACCGCTTCAACGCTAAATAAACTTGTCTGGAAGTAAAGAATAATACATGTGACGTCCTTGTAGTAAAGGGATTTGCGTCTACCTTTATTTATGTAGTTTCTGGGGGCCAAATGAGGATCTGAGGTGTTTTAATATTCATGCATATTTATCTCAGAATATTCCCAGATTTTAAAAGTATTTCCTACGGCTAAGGAAGGCCATGATTATGAATTATATCCCATAAATACCCGTGTTCTAAGTCCATAATACAAACAGCCGTCAGTTCTGATTTGTTTCGTAAGTGTCCCTGGTTGTCTAGAGGGTTTAGGCTGTCCCTTATAAGTTTCAATCCGAGGGCTGGTTGGGGTACATCTCTAACTCAAGGACTGTCGACTTTTCATTCTCACCTTCATCATCAGGCCTTTACGTTCCTGACCGGGCAATTAAACACGAAACGATTAAAAAATGGTTGTTCCTAGGAGAGACTGCACCCCAGGAGTAGAGGACGTAGAAAAACACTCGAAGCAGTGATGCAGTTAATGCGTTCAGAAGCTGTTATTGTGGGTGTACATGAGTTTGCACAGGAGGACGCAAAATAATGAATCTCCTAGGGGTAACTAGGGCATGGGTAGCTGTGCCATTAGTGACATTACCGGGGGAATAAGCACGACAATTTCCGATATTTGCAGGAGGTGGAGAAAATCTGTTTTCGAAATAAGTGACCATAGCTTGTCATTCCACAGTCGCTGCTTTTTATTAAGATGCTGATCAACTATTCAATCCTATGTCTTTGCTTCCACAGTTATTTTTGGCACTGATGTTAAGCGCTTGAACCATTTGCCTGAGTATGACTAACGCAGGTACCACGGCCTCCTCAGTGAGCTTCATGTATCCTAGGTGAAGCTTACCATGCTGAGGATAATTTTCACTGTGGTGCAAACGAATCAAATGGGGAAGATACTCCTGAACAGTAAGTGGTTAAGATCGCCGTTATCTGAGACAGGTTCTTCCCTTTATCAATCCTGGAAATGCTTCTTGTGGCACAGTGACCATCCCACACCCAGCCTCGCATTCCACGGTAGCGTCCCCTCCCCCCATACCATTAAATCCTCCCCCTCCCTTAATGTAGTACCCTCATCCCACTCCTTTACTGTGGCACCCCCTCCCTCTCCTTTAATCCAACATCCCCTTCCCCTTACTCTTGCGCCCCTCCCCTCCCTTGAGCCATTCCAAGATAATTTCACCCCCTTCACAGTAGCGTCCCCCCTCCCATCACATGACCCCCTCAACCCCCTCCACGGTAGCATTCCGCCCCCTCTTCTACAGCCCCTCCCCTCATCGCATTCTCAACCCACGGCCACATTCTTAGCAAGGGTACCACCAGTCTGGCATATTCCTCTCCCTGGGTCCTCCTGTCTGGCCACCCATTACCAGCCCCTTAAGTGGTCTGGGAATACCGTGGTCTGCCTCCGTCTGGCCTCTAAGATCTTCCATACATTATCCCCCATTGATGAAAAATTTTACCTGTTTTAAATGAGAGGTAATTAAGACCGTCTGAGGGAAGGGAAAAATGAAGGTAAAGAAGGGATGAATGAAATATGGAGGCCAGGTGTGGGAAAAGCCGTGGTCAGCCTTTGTTTTGGGTTCTAAGACTTGCCATTCATTAACTCACACATAAATGAAATAAATAAATAAATGAATTAATGTGTGGGTAAATGAATATGTCATCTGTCTGAAGAAGTAAGGGAATGTGTTATCAAGCTGAAGGGATGAGAGAGAGAGAGAGAGAGAGAGAGAGAGAGAGAGAGAGAGAGAGAGAGAGAGAGAGAGAGAGAGAGAGAGAGAGAGAGAGAGAGATGAGGATATGGGGATGTGAGATAGAGAGGAAGGGGTTAGGAGATAGGGAGGGAGAGGGAGGTGCGAGGATGTGCTACCAATCTGACATGATAAAGGGGGGGGGTAGGACAGGGATTAGGGGGGTGAGGGTATATGCCACCACCCAGAAGAGAAGAGAAAGAGAGATGGAGGTTCAAGATGGGAGATAGGGGGATGTGCTACCAGTCTAAGTTCATGGTAAGAGTGGGGAGGGTTTGAATGGGGATGAGGGGATGTGCTATCAACCTGAGGGGTATATAAAGATAGTGAGGAGAAGTGAGATGTGTTGAAGGGGGGAAGGATAGGAAAGGGGAAAGGTGAAGAAAGAGGGAAGGTGAAGGAAAAAGTGGAAATCAAGGAGAAGGAGGTGAAGGAAAGAGAGAAGGTGGAAGGTGAAGAATGAGGAGAGGTGAAGGACAGGTGAAAAAATAAGGAGAAGAACGTGAAGGAAAGAGAGGTGGGAAAAAAGCACAGTGGGATGAGATGTGGTAAAGAGATGTGCTACCAAAGTGACCCACATTCCGGCAAGAACCCGTCCAGGCCAATAGTTTTATGTTGGTATGTGCTCGTAAAATTAACGCTGCCCTGCTGCATGGAAAATTAATACCCGGCACAAGAAGAAAAAGGCTGGGGGTTGCAAGCACAGGGACAAAGGGCATGAAAAGTGGCGTCTGTCATCATCATCATCAACTCAACCCACATCCCAGCTCTCATTCCCTACACTCTAAAATTCTGAGTTCATCCTAAAACCTGGGACTGTTTTCTAATGCCTAGTAAAATCGTCTGTCGTTAGCTAGAGTGAATTAGATTGGTTTAAATGTTACTAGCAGCATAAACTCGTCTTCTGTCTTGTTCTCTGGGAAGCCACCCATCCACCAGTAAAGTCCACCCACCCACTCATCAACCAACCCACCCTGCCCCTCCACCTAACCCACCCAGCCTGCCCACCAACCCACCCATCCATGCTGCCCACCCACCCACCTACCCGCCCATTATTAACATCTTCGCTACTAGGTGCTGGCCAGGGACGCCTTCATGTGGTGGCACCGATATAACAGGACGGCTCTAATGCCTGGCAATACAAAAGTCCCCAAACTCTGTCCCTATCCCCCAAAAGAGCCTGGTGAACTGCAGGCTGAGAGCATGTTCAGCCTGCAGTCCACTGGGTTCACGCATCAGATGAGCCTGGAGTTATAAAAGACGCAAGTAGTAATAGTGGTACCATTATTATTACTATTACTACTATTACTAATCTTCCCCTTCTTCCTTTTACTATTACTACTATTACTACTACTACTACTACCAGGGGATCTCGTCAGCTATTATATCTTAACATTTCCTTGCTTCAATCCACATGCTGGGTATGAAGCAGTCTCGGGGACCCATCGCTTTATGCAAATTATTTCCACAGGTAACATAATCCAGGTAGATACAGGTAAAAATATAATAAATTAATGGTAATATGAAATGTTACCTTTATTAACATATCACGGTCCTGAAAATATTACGGAAAAATCACCTCATACTTTTTTTTTTACAACCACGTGATTATGCATTCGCTTATGATGGCTTGAAAAATTGAGAACACACATACACATCTATCTATCTATCTGTTTATCTACCTACCTACCTGCCTATGTATATATGTGTGTATCAGAGTTTATTTGTCCAGCTATCCACACATATATCTATCTCATATATCCTTCTACCTACCTACCTACCTACCTATGTATGTATGGGTGTATCAGTCTATCTGTCTGTCCATCTATCTATCTATCAGTCTGTTTATCTCTGTCTATCTATCTATCTATCAGTCTGTTTATCTCTGTCTATCTATCTATCAATCTATTTATCTATCTATCTATCAACAATGCGTCCTCTCCATTCTTAGAGCACGGCCGTCAAGATTTTCCCTAACCTAGTATACCAAAGAAACTCATCTATGAACAGCAAGACATCCGAAGTCTCTCTAAGCTTACGATGTCCAGCCTCCAGTGGAAAAGGAAAAGAAGAAGAGGTGAAATATTAGGACAACTTTTATGTCTGTGCGTGTTCGTGTATATGTGCGTTTTTTGGTGGGCGTTTTGTGCGTTTTTCAGTGGGTTGTGTGCGGTTTTTCAGTGTGGGTGTTATATGTGCGTTTTTCAGCGTTGTGTGTGTGTGTGTGTGTGTGTGTGTGTGTGTGTGTGTGTGTGTGTGTGTGTGTGTGTGTGTGTGTGTGTGTGTGTGTGTGTGTGTGCGTTACTGTAAGCGTGCTATGTTCTCTTTTCAGTGCGTGAATGTTATGTGCGTTATCCAATGTGTGCGTATTGTGTGCGTTCATGTTCCGGCGTCCGTGTGCGTGTGAAGAAGAGAAAGATAAATCTGCCCAACATCCCGACCGGCGGTTCGTAAAACAAGCAACCTATCATTATTAGCTCGTTATTGGGACGCTGCTCCTGTGGCCCAGACGGAGGAGGAGGAGGAGGAGGAGGAGGAGGGAAGGACGAAGAAGAAGAATTAAAGGTAAAAAAAGGATGATAACGATGATGATGACAACGAAGACGACGACGACAATGATGATGGTGATGATGAGGAGGATAAAGAGGAAGAAGAAGAAGAAGAAGAAGAAGAAGGAGAAGAAGAAGAAGTAGAAGAGGAAGAAGAAGAAGAAGAAGAAGAGGACGTACGAGCCAATCTTCTCCCGACACTCCACCTCCCATCATATTTACTCCATCACCTTGCTCTTCCACATGAGACGCTCCCTATTCATGTACTATTTCCTTAGCCAAAGTTGCTTACAAGAATTTTCGTCTTTACCTCCTCCTCCTTTCCCTCCATCCCTTCCCTTTCCTCTTTACTCCTTTACATCCCCTTCTCCACACCTGTTCCCTCATTTTTACCTCCTCACTTCCCTCACAGCTGAAGGGAATGCAAACGATACCAACCATCTATGCGTCGGAAAACGATAAATTCAAAGTTATAATTATCTTGTGCTTTATTTCAATGTTGGCAGTATCTACTTGGTCAGGAGCTCGTGCTATGAAAAAACAGAAGAAATGGGTAAGAAACTAAAGGAAGAATCGGCAATGGCGGAAATGTTTGGAATATATGTTTTCGTCTGTCAGTTTAAGTTTCTCCATCCTCAAGAATCATACACAAGAAAGATATAATCATGGCGAGATACTGGCATTAAATAAAGCTGTCATATCTTTAATTCTTTATCTATAATGTGCTGGTATGTGACTGGTAATAAGTTCATGGCCAGAAGCTGTCAAATTCAGAGTAGAGAAGCGAGGAACTAAAACCATAATCAAACACAACACTAAGAAAATCGTGACAAGATTTTAAGATTAGGAAGAGCTGACATATCTTTACATCTTCATTTGGACTTTGGCGGTGTATAATCGGTAATAATCTAGTGGTCTAAAGTCGTCAAGAGCAGAGTAAAGGAATGGGGAATGAAAATGGGAGGCGGTCAGACACAATACAGAGGTAACTTGGATAATTACAAGAAGCTGGATGAAGCGACGAGAAAGGAAGTGAGGGAGAGGAGAAGGGGTGTGGAGGAAGGAGGGAGGTGGAGGAGGAGGGGGAAGAAGGGGGAGAGTAAGAAGGATTACGGGAAAGGGGGAGAGGAACAGGGATAAGGAAAAGGAAGGGGTGAGAAGAAGAGGGGTAAGGGTGGAAGATGGGAGAGGAAGAGGGGAGGGGAAGGAGGTAAGGGAGAGGAGGAAAGGGAGAGGAGGAAGATGAGAGGAGGAAAGGGGGAAACGGGAGGGGGGAGGTGGAGGAGAGAGGGGGAAGAGGAAGAGGGGGAATGAGGGAGAAAAGGAAGGGACAGGAAGAGAGGAAGAAGGGGAAAGAGGATTGGAAGAGGGGGAAGAGGGAGGGGAGAAGAAGGGCAAGGGGAGACAGTGAGAGGGAAGTGGGAGGGGGAGGAGAACTAAGCATATTCAAGCACGCTCGACTTCCCCTGGCCTTCTGGGGGGGGGGTAATGCCTCCCCCTCACACACACACACACACACACACACACACACACACACACACACACACACACCTCATTAGTTTATTACCAAGGTCCTCATTAGGCAAAAACGAGACACAGTTATTGACTACCATGAAAAACTAGACGAAGGGACAAAAACAAAAAACAAAAAACAAAAATAAAAATAAAAACTGCAAGGTAGGGGGACAGACGTATTTCCTCTTCGTTGCAAATTTTACTACCTGATTTCCTATTTCCTCCCTCCCCCCTATTTTTTCTCGTATTTTTATGTAGATACAGGAGACCATTATCCTCCCTGCGAGTCTGACTAACACCTGGCGATTTTATATACCTGGGAGAAATCTGATTAGGTTAACTCTTTCTCTGGACATACGCAAGTGGGTTTAATATCCTGGTTAATATTCGATATAATATATTTTTTCGACTGAGATGGATTCTGTCAGTAAGAGTGATGTGGAAATTTATGTGGATCATTTTCGTTCTGTCCCTCTTTACATTTTCACTTTTCTTCCTTAATGTAAACTACAGATCTTTCTCTAACCTTCCTTCCATCTGTCATTCCATCCCCTCTCTCCCTTTGCACTACCTTACCTTTATTTCTCACTCCCTCTCTCCCACCCTCTTCCCCTTCATCCCTTCTCTCTTCTCCCCTAAAATCATCTCCCATTTCTCCTCCTCCTCTCGCCCACTCTATGTCTCCCCTTCCCCTCTCTTCCCCTTCTTGTCCTCCCTGCACCCCTTCCTCACCCATCTCCCTCAACCCCAACCCTACCTAATTCTACCTCCCCCCTTGTTCCTCCTTTTTCTCTCACTCTGTACCCCTGTCCCTCCATCCCCTCTCTCATTCCACCTCTTCCCCCCCCCATTTTCCCTCCCCTCTCTTTCCCATCCACCCCCTCTTTCCCTCATCCCTTCTTGGCTTCCTCATCCTTCCCCCACTTCATCTTTTCTCTCCCCCCTCCCGCAGACTCCTACATGCCTTCCCCTTCCCCTAACCTCCCTTCTCTCCATCTTTTCTCCACTCTCCCCCTTCCCCCCCTTTGCCTCCATCTTTTCTTTCCATCCCTCTCTCTTTCTTTCCCTTCTCTCTCCCTCCCACAACCACCTATAATTCCACCTACCTCACGTATCCTTTCGCTCCACTCCTTCTCCTTGGCTTCCCTCTTCCTCTCCATTTCTTTCCCTTCATCTCTCAGTCCTTCTCTTCCTCCCACACATCTCATTCTCCCCTCTTCGCACCCTCCCATTTCCTTCTCTCCATCTTTTCTTTCAGTTCCTCTCCCCCCTTTCACTTCTCATTCTCCCTCTTGGTCCCCAACCATTTCCTTCCCTCCATCTTTCAGTCTTTCTCCCCTATTCCATTCTCATTCTCCCTCTTCGCCCCCTCCCATTTCCTTCCCTCCATCTTTTCTCTCAGTCCCTCTCCCCCCTTTCCCTTCTCATTCTCCCCTCTGCGCCCCCTCCCACGCCCCCCACACAGCTCCCCACACCCTAGGGCACACATCCAGACCACCTGCCGTGTGATCTACATATACATCTTTTATTATACCCACGCACACGCAGGGGGCCGGAAGCTCACCATTCCACCAACCCCCCCCTCTATTTTTTTTTTTTAATAATTACCAGCGTTGGGTTTTATCTAGCGAACCATCAATGCTCTAGATGCCCCTAATTGGCTGGCATTTGCATAAGCGGAGGCGCGTAGGGTGCGTGTGAGGCGAGAACTATAAACCCAGGAGAAGTACAAAGCCAGGTGAAGTACAAAGCCAGGGAAAATACAAAGCCAGGAGAAGTACAAAGCCAGGAGAAGTACAAAGCCAGAAGCAGTACAAAGCCAGGAGAAGTACAAAGCCAGGAGAAGTACAAAGCCAGGAAAAATACAAAGCCAGGAGAAGTACAAAGCCAGGAGAAATACAAAGCTAGGAGAAGTACAAAGCCAGAAGCAGTACAAAGCCAGGAAAAGTACAAAGCCACGAGAAGTTCAAAACCAGAAGTACAAGGCCAGGAGATGTACAAAGCTAGGAGAACAATTAAGCCAGGGATTCAATTGTACAGAGATGGTACTGAAGACAATGCAAGGGAAACTACTCCACTTTTGGCCTGGTTTAACTCAGAACATCTTGTCTGCGCTACCTACTGCATCTCTCTCAGGATTCCCAAAGTCACTGATGCCTCACGAAAGTCTAACAAATTGTCTAGAATTGAAAGCGAGACCATATTCATTTTTAAAGCCCCCGGGAAAACCACCGGAATGTTCGAGAAAAGTCACGAAATTCTAACAGTCTACCATCACAATAGAAGCCTTTCAAAATGCCTAAAGAAGACTCATTTAAGACTCGTGATGTCCAAAGACCCCATGAAATTCTTACAGTTGTCTATACACCCGCAATGGCACAAGGGAAGTCTTTTAAAAAACACCTGATGGATTTTTAACATCGCAGCACCCTCAAACCCCCCAATTTTTTTTTAGCCTTTGTGAGATAGTGACCCATTAAAAGGCAGACTCTCATTTTCTACCCGCCTGCAATGGAATTAATCATGTGGTGGTTGCGAGAAGTAAATAAAGAAGATAATAACAGCGTTGAAAGTAAAATGGGCAGAGAACGCACCCTTTCCAACCCAATCTCTATACAACCTTTGAGGGCGTGATAACCAGGTGACAGGTAGCAGTTTCCGCCCCTGTTATCGGTAAAAAAAAATCGTCTGGTGGTGGCGAGATTATAACCTGGAAAGCTATAATCGACTTGGAGGGGTTAGAATATAATGTGAGATGCTATAATCGACTTCAAGGGGCTAAAATAGGCAAAGAAAGCACGCTCTCCACCCCCATCTCTCTATACAGTACAACATGGGTGGCGGACTAAGCGGGTGACAGGCATCAGTTTCCGTTCCGTCTCGTAATCGGTGTAATCTTATGGGTTGGTCTTCCGCTGGGGAGGTCCCGCGGGAAACAGAATGGCGGGAAGGGAGGGGGGTGGGGCCGAACTGGATGCAAAACTGGGAAACAGGATCCACATTTACGAGACTTTTCTGGGCTTGATTTGTGCGTAAGATTGTTTGCTTATGCTTTTCCTCTCACTTGTAAATTTACCAAACACTTTACAGCCAACTAAGCTTAACTTGAGTGAATATTAATGTCGAAAATACGAAAAAATAAAACAGACATAGGAGAATTGTATATTGCAATGGGCACTTCCTATCCCTGCATTTTGGTTAAGATACATGATAAATATGAACCCAGGTTATAAATATGTCAAGTGAGAGAAGGATTTGGGGGGAAAAGACAAAAAATGAACATACAATTAAGAAACTCTGGAAGAAGGAGCTGGGGGCGAAATCGAACGCTGCATAACGAAATTTTAGCTGTAGGTGAATGAAACGAGGGGGACGAGTGTAGAAAATAGCGTAGAATTTGGAAACTAGATTTAAATGAGTGAGATGAGGGCGACTGGACTGCATGGGAAGCTAGAAGTGAACGTAGAACTGGGAAACTCTGGATGCATGGGGTTAGGGACAGAACTGAACGTAACATTATGAAACTCTAAACGTTGATGAATGAAGTGGGGGACGTGGGTAGCAGAAATGAACGAAAAACTGTAAAACTCTGATGCAAATGAGCGCTGTGGGGGCGGGCGGGAAGGACTAAGGATAAAACTGAGGAACGGTGGTTGTAAATAGGCGAAGTGCGTAAGTGGAATATGATGTTCAAGGAAAGAAAGGGCTTGGGTGTTCATCGCTGCTCATATAAATCGAGTGAGATTACTGGTAAATCGGATGAAAGCTGAGTCTACTGTGTACCCGAAAAGACCTCAGATCAAACAGAAATATATTAAGCAGTTTTAATACCTGTAAATTAGAAGTGATACATGAAAAATATGACGTAGGAAGCAAAAGTGTGATAAAAAAAAAACGTCAAAAGGAAATTAATTCTACATTATCCGCCCACCCATATAACTACCAAGGAGATTAAATACTGCTTAGCGCTTTGAAGGAATATATGTAAAACCAGAGAGAAAAATTAGCTCAGAAATATCGTAAGAGTCAAAGACTTCAATAAATGAGGCGTTGGTGGTGCATGGGTAAGAAAAATCAAGGGTAAGAGGAAAGGAAACGAGAGTACTGGAGAATCTGGGTGGAGTGCGTAGAGTGGATGTGGAGTAAAGAACACTGTGAATAAAAGGGTGGAGGAGAGGGTGCTTAGGTGGTACCGTCATGTGGAGAGAGTGGATGTAGATAAGGTGGAAAAATGGTATGTGTGTGTGAGTTTTGGAGGTGGGAGGTGAAGTGGCCGGCTAGGAACAAGGTTGATGGCTGTGGTAAACGAGCCTGTGAGAAAAGGATGGGTTGTTGATGCTAGGGAACTGACAAGGGATCGAGCTGGCTGGATGAAGTGTATACGGAGGAACACATAACAACGATACAGCACTCCTTCTTAACAACAGTGGACGGACTGATGATCATACAGCTGTAACGGGTGTATGAAGAGCGTTTACGAAGATAAATGTATGAATAAAATAAGAAAATACGTCCTCTGTTTGAAGGGACCATTCTAAAGTATTACCATTATTGTCCTAGTGCGATGCTATACTCTCTCTCTCTCTCTCTCTCTCTCTCTCTCTCTCTCTCTCTCTCTCTCTCTCTCAGGGGACCAGGGAATACAGACACCAAAGACCCATCGCCTCATACGTCTTTGTAGAATGCCTGATTGATGGATAGACGGGCAATTGAGTGGCTGGGCAGAAGGGCTAATACATACATAAGCTTACCCCCCCACACACACACCAAGAAGTATGTATGTCCACAGTCCACACATCCAGAAGCATATAAATCCACACACCATACAACCAAAGCATATACATCCACACCCCACACATCCAAAGCACAGCGAGTAAATCCACATCACACACATTCACAGTCATTCACATCCTCACCCACACTTTAGGAAGCATAACCATCCACAAACCTCAAATCCATGCCCCACTCATCCACTTTCACTGGAATCCATACCCACACAATCAGAGGCATAAATATCCACACCACAGCCAACCAGAAGCATGTGTTTCATATCTGGAGCAACCCACACTAGTCACACATACAAAACCATTCCACATCATTCACATCCATAAAGTCACAAACGTATCCAGAGATGACATACACACACACACACACACACACACACACACAAAACCACACAGCCACTTAACACAAATCCTATTCTTCTTCTTTCCTTCCTCCAAAACTATTGACGCACTTTTTACCAACCCTCCCTCCCCTCTTCTCTTTCCTCCTCTTTCTTCTTTTCTTCGATACCCTTCTTTCCTTCTCTCCCTTCCTTCCCTCTCACTTCCTTCTTTCCTCCTCTCCCTCCCTCCCTTCCCATTCCTCATTACTCTTTTACATCCTTTTCTCCACTCCTACTTCCTTTTTTTTACTTCCTTACTCTCCTACCCTCTCTCCCCTTTTCTCTCTTCCTCCCTTCATTCTCTCCTTTCTTTCTTCTTCACCTACTTTCTCACTCCTCTTCCGTACATCCTTCTTCCTTCTCCTTTCCCTAACCTTATTCCTCTTACTACTGTCCTCCCATTTCCCTTCTCTCCCTCCTCTATCCCCCTCAACTTCCCTCTCATTCCCTTCTCCATTTCCTCATCCCTCTTTTCCCTTTCCCTCCACTTTCCCCTTCTTCCTTTTCCTCCCTCTCCTTTCCTTCTTCTGTAATCTTTTTTTCACTTTCTTTTTCCTCCCTCCTTCCCTTCCCTTCCACTTCCCTTTCTTCCCTCCTCTCCCCCTCTTCCCTTTCTTCCCTACTCTTCCCCTCTCCCCTCCCCCCCGTCCCCCAGGTGTTGAGGCATATATAAAGACCTCCCCCGGTCCCTCATCCCCCATTTCCCGTCCTCCCAGGGGGCATCGCTCCCCCCAACCACCGCCAACAATGCCCTCACACCAAAGGAAAGCGAGCGAGCGAGAGAGAGAGAGAGAGAGAGAGAGAGAGAGAGAGAGAGAGAGAGAGAGAGAGAGAGAGAGAGAGAGAGAGAGAACAGAAAGCTAGGAATGAACGATAAAAAAGGGGGAGGGAGGGGGGAAAGACGCGTACAGAGAGACAAGGGGAAGAGGGAGAAGGGAAAAGAATAAGAGGGAACAAAGAGAGAGAGAAAAGAAGCTAGAGAAAGAGGTATGCAAGAGAAATAAAAAAGAAAGAGAGAAGAGAGAGGGGAAAAGAGAGGAGGAACACAAATGATGGAGAAATTAATACTAGGGAAGATAAAAGAAATATACAGACAGATAGACTGAGAGAAAGAATGATGATGATGATGATGATGATGATGATGATGATGATGATGATGATGATGATGAGGAGGAGGAGGAGGAGGAAGAGGAAAGGAGGAAGGAGAGGAGGAAGAAGAGGGAGTAGGGAAGGAAACTCAAGAAAGGAAGAACATGAAGTAGTGACGGAAGTAAGCGAGGAGTTCTCAGGCTGGAAAAGTAAATAAAGTTCAATCAGCCATTGTTGCTACCTTCCCTGGAGAGAGAGAGAGAGAGAGAGAGAGAGAGAGAGAGAGAGAGAGAGAGAGAGAGAGAGAGAGAGAGAGAGAGAGAGAGAGAGAGAGAGAGAGAGAGAGAGCAACGAAAAGGAAGGAAAGAATGAATGAAGATACAATAATACGATGATGATGATAATGATGATGATGATGATGATGATGATGATGATGGAGAAGCAGAACTAGTAAACCCAACTCTGATCATCCCCCAAGCAGACCCATCAGATCAGAGCCTGGACATTCTTCTCTGAGTGGCCAACATCATCAAGAGAAAAATATTGGTGTCTTGTGTCGCATTCCTTGACGGGCGGCCACTTAGTCTGAGAAAATCTTAGGGTAATTTTCACGATAAAAGAGGTCTCCATAGTAATTTACAGGTATCAGAAACTGCTTCATCTCCTAATTATTTTTTCACATTATAATTGTTCTAGTTTGGTTGTGAAGTGTTTGACAGCCTTACGAGTGAAGATGAGGGGAAAGACATCTAATCTTATGCATATATTTAGGCCTGAGAAAGTTGCTAAATATGGAACAAAATACTCCATTATCCATTCTATTTTGTGAAGTGTTTGGCAATTATATGAGTGAAAACAGTAGTATTTATAAAACAATCTTACACACAAGCCCATGGGTGTCTGTAAATATGGTAACCGAATTGTAGTATTAGTATTGGTGAAAAGTGTCTAAAAAAGCAATCTGAAATACAATGTTGTCCCAGGAACTTTTGTGAATATGGAACCAGGGTCCTGAGTGGCATTCGTGGAGGGTCAGCCACTCAGATAAAGAGATAATCAGATGAGGAGATAATCAGGGGTCTCACCATTCACCTTGAGGGAATGATGTACCTGAGTGTTAGACCGTGACTCCCCTTACCACTGCATTCCCTTCTGATGGTGCTCGCTCGCTCTCTCTCTCTCTCTCTCTCTCTCTCTCTCTCTCTCTCTCTCTCATTTACTTTTTTATTTATATCTCTTCCTCTCTCTTCCCCATTCGTCAATTCTTACAAACTCTTCCTGCCTCCTTCTGTCACTGTTTACTCTTGTATATATTCTCTCTCTCTCTCTCTCTCTCTCTCTCCCCCTCTCTCTCTCTCCTTTTTCACAACTTCCGTCTACATATTCTCTTTTGTCATTCCTATTTATATTCTTTTACTTATTTGTGTCTCCAAATGCCCCCTCTTCTTCAATTCCTCTCTCCTTTTCACACTCTCTGTACACGTCCTCTCTTCCTTTATGAACTCCGCCAGCGAAGTTGGAACAGGTTATGTGCTCACCTACGTCTGTCTGTCTTTCTATGTGTGGACAAGATACAAAAACAATTTATCGGATTTCAATGAACTCTAGTGGACAGGTGAGCAACGGGTCAAAGAAGAGCTGGTTTGATGTTGTGGTGGATTTGGATCATGGATGAAAGAATGAATAATAAACTTTAGTAGCATAGGTGGAGGTACTGGCAGCATCAAAAGTCCTGTCGCCTCTCTTTCCTGGGACTTAGAAAATCAGTGTGGTGGACCTTCGGCAATCGAGACTTATGACATTGATCTAAAGGGAAGTGAAGTCCTTTAGTGTCGGTGGCTGCATATTCACCACAATGATATTCAGAGTACATGGAAAGAAGAGCAGAAGTGACAGGACGTTTGACACTGTACACCTTCTTCGAGACTGTGTAAAGAGGGCAAACTAGGACCGCAGAATTGATTGCCTTCTTCAACGACGTTTGATGGAATGCATGAGTTCTCTGAGAGTCTTTTAGTCTATTCTTGGCCCTGATCTCTCCCTCTTCTTCCTCTGTGTCTCTCATCTTTTCTTTCTGTCCGTCCACTCCTTCCATTTCCACACTGTATTCCTGTGCACTCATAAGACGGCGTTAAGTAAACACCAGAGACAAGGGACTAATTTCTTTACAGCACACCAGGCTTTGTAGCACCTCTTTCTCAATAATAAATTTCTGCATATAGTACGTTGATATTCTCCTGTCAAGTGTCTAAGCAACGTATATCTGTGTAAAATAAGCCATTAATCGGCATACATGAGAATATTATTGTATGCTATAAAGAATAAATCGCTTAAGAACTGGTGCCAAAGATTCTTCTAAACGAACGACAATATAGGTCTATACTAGGGGAAAAAAGGATATTCTGTACGTTTACCTTGTTCTGTTCCTGTCCCACATCTTGTGCCATCAGAGCAATGCAGAGGCTATATCCTGTCAAGAAATAGAAGAATTAGATAGGAATATAGAATAGATAATAATATAACTAGATATCTATGTGCTGAACAGAAAATAACTAGATATCTAAGTGTATCCATGTTTCTTTTCTATTCGATCTATGTAATCACCTATCTGTACAAGAATAAACAAAAATAAAATGCAGCAAAATCTTTACAATGATGATGATGATGATGATGATATCTCTGTTTATTATGCTTCCCTTTGAGTGTTTTCCTTCTTATGCATCCTATACACACCCTACCTAACGATGATACGATGATGATAATGATTTTGATGATGATGATGATGATGATGATGATGGCAATAATAATGATGATGATGATGATATTTTATTATTACGATGTCGATAATGATGACAATAAAACGAGTGACACAAGAGTTTTTACAGAGACCGGAAATCCACCTGAGAGCTGACGGGAGTGGATATGTGTTTTTGTGGTTGGTGAGTTTCTTGTTGTGTTTTTAATGTGTGTATATAATGTGGCTTTGTGAATATTATGTATTTGTGCGTATTTTGACTTCCTGTGTGTGTGTGTGTGTGTGTGTGTGTGTGTGTGTGTGTGTGTGTGTGTGTGTGTGTGTGTGTGTGTGTGTGTGTGTGTGTGTGTGTGTAACAAGTCCCTGGATAATAATGGGTGGTGTGGCCGTGGTGGGTCCAGCACACCGCAGCCGTGACGTCCATCAGAGGCGTGACGACGGCCGCCCTACCTGCCTACCCACACCAGCCCCGCCCACACCATCCACTCATGCGGGGGGGGGGGTGGACTACATCAGCAGGGGAGGCCTCATCTGTACAGCTCACTAAACTTACACCATCCTTAAAGTCAGCTCTACCTAATACGATTGATGTCCGGTTAGGTCAGGGTCCTGGTTATGTCCACTGAGCCATAACCTGTGATTTAAGGTACGTTTGATTAACAGGTATTTCCATTTCACACATTCTTCCTGAAGGAGTAGAATTTCCACAGATTATGAGGAAGGCAGCTGGTAGTTCTCAGAGTGGTGTGTGTGTGTGTGTGTGTGTGTGTGTGTGTGTGTGTGTGTGTGTGTGTGTGTGTGTGTGTGTGTGTGTGTGTGTGTGTGTGTGTGTGTGTGTGTGTGTGTGTCAGCGCCCCCTGTGGAGTTCCGCGGTGGACCCCCCTGTGCCTGGCTGTGATGGGACCACCCCCTGTCTTCTCTCAAAGAACACCGCGCAGGACACGTCTTGGGTTGTCTCCGGGGCGCGGCAGGACACACTGGTGGTTAGTGGTGAGGCGCTGTCCTGTCCCTCACCACACACACTCACAGTAACAGATTATTTAACTGGACTCGTAGTGAAGTTTGGTCAACTTCTTCGCCACAAAATCGATTAGCTCATTCTGTGTGTGGTGTATTGCGTTCTATTTCACCACATCAACGGAAAAGAGAGCTGAATTAGTGGTGAATCTTGTCCCTCTCTCACCACACACACTCAGGATGATAGATTATTTAACAAGAATCATGGTGAAGCCTAACCCCTTTCTTAACAGGCTCAATTAACTTATCTATACCGTTTTTACGCTGACTTGATCCTGATGCTTGTCCTTTTGCACATTATTTCACGTCAATCTGTGGCAGGAAAAGACATCATTACTGCTCTACTTCCTTTCCATAGCACTCCTTCGTGACTAGCACCATATCCTCGTGTTAATCTATTGTTACAGTTCAGATATAAGAATGGAGAGATGGTGGGCCAAGTTAGAGCGAAAACAGTATAGTATGTGATGTTGTGTTCCTTCCTCAATACGACAACAGATTAATTTACCGGATTTGCGATATTTTGTTCCTGATGGTTCTGTAGCTATTTCTTCTACTGATAAAGCAGATCTCTTCGCACAGACTTTCTCCTCCAATTCCACCTTAGACGATTCCGGTGCTGTTCCTCCATCACTTCTCCCCTCTGACTTCCTCATGGCTGACATTAAAATTTCTTCAGTTGATGTATTTTCTGCCATCACTGGCCTCAGTACTAACAAGGCATATGGGCCTGATGGGGTCCCTCCTGTTGTTCTCAAGAACTGTGCTTCTGTGCTTACACCCTGCCTAGGCAAACTCTTTCGCCTTTGTCTGTCAACTTGTACCTTTCCTTCTTGCTGGAAGTTTGCTCTCATTCAGCCAGTCCCAAAGAAGGGTGACCACTCCCAACCCTCCAACTATCGTCCAATTGCTTTAACGTCCTGTATTTCAAAAGTTTTCGAGTCAATTCTTAATAGAAAAATTTTAAGGCATCTTTCCTATCACAACCTTCTTTCCGATCGTCAGTATGGGTTCCGTCAGGGACGCTCCACTGGCGATCTTCTCACCTACCTTTCAGACTCCTGGTCATCCTCCTTTCAGGACTTTGGCGAAAGCTTTGCCATTGCACTTGACATCTCAAAGGCTTTCGATCGAGTCTGGCATAAATCTTTAATTTCCAAACTGCCCTCCTACGGTTTCTATCCTTCTATCTGTGCCTTCATCGCTAGCTTCCTTTCTGGTCGTTCTATAGCCGCTGTTGTAGACGGCCATCGTTCTTCTCCTAGATCTATCAACAGTGGTGTTCCTCAGGGCTCTGTCCTATCACCAACTCTCTTCCTTTTATTCATCAATGATCTTCTAAGCTGTACATCTAATCCTATCCACTCATACGCTGATGACTCCACCCTTCACCTTTCCATTCGGTTCCCGCAACGCCCATCTCAACAGTTGCTTCAAGAAACAAGGGATGAGGCTATGGCACACCTAATGTCTGACTTGGCTCGTATCGCTGACTGGGGTAAAATAATATGGTTGTCTTTAATGCATCTAAGACTCAGTTCTTACACCTATCAACCCGACAAAATCTTCCACAGGTATACCCATTAATGTTTAATAATATTCAGCTTAATCCTGCATCATCCTTGAACATGCTTGGGGTTTCATTTACTCGGGACTTATCTTGGAAAGATCATATTACATCTCTTGTAAAATCTGCTTCTAAGAGATTGGGTGTGCTAAGCCGACTCCGCTCTTTCTTTACCCCTGCACAATTGTTGACTCTATACAGAGGTTTTATCCGCCCCTGTGTGGAGTACAACTCTCATGTGTGGGGAGGCTCTCCACATACAGCTCTTCTCAATAGGGTGGAGTCAAAGGCTTTTCGTCTCATTAACTCTCCTCCTCTTACTGACTCCCTTCAACCTCTGTCTCTTCGCCGCACTGTTGCATCTTTATCTCTTTTCTATCGCTACTTTAATGGTCACTGCTCCTCTGAACTGTCTGCTTGCATTCCTCCACCTCTACGACGGGCGCGTAGCACCCGTCTGGCAGCAAACTCTCATCCCTTTTCTGTCCAACTCTCTAATGCAAGAGTTAACCGTTACTCCCAGTCTTTCATTTATGCAACAGGTCAACTCTGGAACTGTCTCCCTCTGTCTGTATTTCCTGCTGCCTATGATCTCCAGTCTTTCAAACGCAGTGTGTCCAGGCATCTCAAAATGATCGGATCTTGAATTTGGCTCTCTATTGTATTTTGTTTTTCTCTTGGAGGGAACTGTTACTGCGGGCCATGGCCTTTGGTTCCTTCTTCCTCGCAAAAAAAAAAAAAAAAAAAAAAAAAACACACTCGCACCAACAGATGACTTAACTGGATTGGTGGGGAAGTTTGGTCTACAAATTAACCACAGACTCGACTAAATCATTCAGTGTGTGGTGTAGTGCCCTCTCCTCATCACACCAACAGATAAAGTAACTAAAATTAGTGATGATTTCTTGCCCCTACCTCATCACAACACTCACACTAACTTTATTAACAAAGGTGGTGGTGAAGTTAGGTTCCTTTCTTATCTATAGACCCAACTAGCTTATTCTGCGTGTGGTGCAGTGTTTCCACCACGTCAAAAGATAAGCGAGTTGAATTTGTAATGATTTTATCTCCCCTTTACTGACTTCTCCAAATTTGATCACATCATTTCAGAGGACAGTTTGGAGGGACGTCAGAGCAAAAGGACATCAACAATCATTAAAGGACATTATTTAAGTCCGTAATCTAAGAAGTCAGACACCAGGACACGATTTTTTTTCCTTTTTGGATCAATGTTCACTGTAACTAAGGTAATTATTTTGGTGGTTTAGTGGTTTAAGGCGCTCCAACCGTACGAGGCACGTAAAGGTTTCAATCCGAGGGATGGTTGAGATTTGCTGCTTACTTAATGCCACTCAGTAGCGAAAAAGGCTGGTCAACCGTGCCGCCTAACGTCAACTGATAAACCTAGCCGTGGGCCCCTACGCTCCTGATGGGCAAAGAGAGAGAGAGAGAGAGAGAGAGAGAGAGAGAGAGAGAGAGGCTGGATGATACATTCAGCGGTACATTTTAGGGGTTGTCAGTGTAAATTAACCTCCCTAATTACCATGAATATAATTAACCGATAATTTTAGAGGATAATTAAGCGAACAAGCATCCACAAATAGATGTTAAATAAAAGGCAAATAATAGTCGATAAATTTATGATGATGCCTATAAGTAAAAGATCGCGAACCCTGAATTAATTGACAGGTGAGCTAATTGGAGGTGTGTGGTACCTGAGGGCCGTATTCCAGGTGACAGGGACATCGTAACACCTCTCCCTTGGTGATTTATTTTGCATATTATTTCTTAACATAATTTTTTATTATCGTTTTCATACGGCACTTTTAACATCAATCATATACATGAGGATGTTTAAGTGTATGGTGTAGAATATTTCGCTAAAGAAGAGGTATTACGGAATTTCCAAAGCCACATTTAATAAGAACATCATTCCGTCTTCACGACACTCACAGATCAACTCAATCGGTGTATGGTGACTGTGTTTCTCAATCACCACACGCAATCACAGTGACAGATTAGGAAGTGGATGTGTGGTGATTTATTTATTTATTTATTATTACCGTTATTATTATTATTATTATTATTATTATTTTATTTGCGCATCTGTTCTCACCAGTCGTAGATCGCTAACCCCTTTCAGGTCAGATGATGCCTAAATGTAATCAGAATGGAAGGCTGATTCGACTACACCCTTTTCACTCTAACTTGGCCTAAAATTGCTATCTCTCCACCTTGAATGCTGAGCTGTCACAATAGGTTGGCACTGGAATATGATGCTAGTCAAGAAGAAGTGCTGTGAAGTGGATGTAGAGCTGTAGTATTGTCTTTTTCTACCACCGAGCTATGTGAAATAAGCTGCAAAAGGAGAAATTCTGGGCCAAGTTAGAGTGAAAAGAGTATAGCAACCGAAGAGACTCCTTCCTGTTTCGTAATTAAGGCCAGTCGAACTTTATGCAGCCACGATTTTGTATTTTAGTTCTGGGAATAGTAAAAACAAACTGATTTTAGTATCCCCCTCGTCACATCATTTAGGACGCAATTTTTTAGGGATGTCAGCGCACGGGACCTGACATCCTACATCTTCCTTGTGACGACACTGAGAGGAAGGGAGGTAGGGGGAAAGGGGAGGGTGCGAGGAGGCTAAGGGGGAGTGTAGGGGAGGGGGGAGAGGAGGGGGAAGCTTTTCAGACCACCGTGGAGGGCTGGGCAGGGGGTCCCTCAACACCCAGTGACCTCCTGACCATCAACACCAGAAAACGACCCGTGAAACTGACCGCAGACCGCCCCTCACCCCACCAACCCTCACTCACCAGCCCTCACTCACAGCCCTCTCCCGAAGCTGGCTCGAGCGCTGGGTGAGTGAGGTGAGAGGGGACTGGGAGGTGAGTGGAAGTGGTGAGTGGGTAGTAGGGGTCGGGAGTGAGTGGGAGTGGGTGTGGGGAGTGAGTGGGAGTGGGGTTAGTGGGGAGTGTGAGTGTGGTGAGTAGGGAGTGGGAGTGGTGTGAGTGGGAAGTCAGGGCGAGTGGGTGGGGAGTGGTGTGAGAGGGGAGTAGGGGTGTGTTGAGCTGGGAGTCAGGAATCTCTCTCTCTCTCTCTCTCTCTTTCTATTTCAGTGCCTATCTCTTTATCTGCATGCCCATTATCCATGAATACGGTATATTATTATATTTCTCTCTCAACTACCAGGCGTCTAATCCCAGTGTTCATCTCGCCTGGCCGAAAAAAAAAATCAAGCTTTCCTGTCACCACTCATTCGTCCTTCCTGATACTGCAAACAACCTTCCCCCATTTACAATCGAAGACAAGAGTTTGCATGATCTTTAACCTTTCCTACTTCTCGCTTTCCTCCACTGGCTAAAGCTTCTATGTTGAGAGAGGCTTGGTATGTTTCTCTGTCCATCTCTTCGATATGATGCGTCAGGGAGGAAGGTGAGGATATGCCCTAAGGACAAAGTAAACATTTAGACTAGTGTGCTTTTCCCTTTGACTAAACCCTTTCATACTCTTCTCCCAACTCATTCTCGGGCTCCCTCTCCTCAGCCTCCCATCAGCATCATTCCCTGACCACTTTATCTGATCCTAAAGTCTAAGGTGTTGGCGTGGCAGCTGTAAACGTGGCTGTGTTTGTGTTGTAAATAGGGTCATATATGTCTGTTATTTTGTGGTCACTCCTCCTATTGTTCCCTGTAATGGGGTGATAATTGCTTAACAGTACTTGGTCCGGATTCTCAAGCAGACTTATGATCGAATCCCGGTCATAAGTAAGGAAAAACAAGAAAAAGAGAACCCAAAATCAATCTTTTTTGTCACTTGTTCTCACTGCAAAAACATATCTTAATTATGATAGGGGGCAGCGGCATGAATCTGTCTATCAATCTACCTATCTATTTATTTATCTATCTATCTATCTATCCATCTATTTAATTTAGGTTTTTGCATTAATGAATTATGGGAGGAAAGACACCATAACATCTATTTTCGACTGTGCTTCTACATGCCTACCTTTTCCAGTCTTTCAAACGCAGTGTGTTTATGCCTCTCGAAAGAATTGGTTCATCATCCTCATCTCCTTAGCGATTTTATGAGAGACAATTATCTTAAGTCTTTGGTCCTATTAGTTTCGCCAAGAATATGAGTGTTAAAGAAAATGAAAAGTACGAAAAAAGTACCTAATAGCGTGATAAGTGTGAAATGCATCGTCCAAGTGTAAGAAATGCCTCAATATCCATTAGTTATGCCAAGAATATCTGTGTGTAAAAAGAAAAATAGTAAAAAATATTCCCAATAGCGTGAGAAGTGTGAGGTGCATCGCCCAAGTGTGAGAACTGCCTCAATTAACCTCCAGTGAAATAAAACGTAGTGGTGCCGACGGGGTCCATTAAGCACACACCTCTCCGGCTAACATAAACACGAGGGAGGGAGGCAGTCTTAAGTAACACCCATTATCTCCCCATTGTCCGGCGGGTGGTCAGTGTCGCTTAGGCCTCACTCACCACCTCCCCCTTCTTCACCCCTCATCTCCTCTGTCCCCCATCCCCACACCTTTTTCCTACCCTCTGGCCCACCCCCTTCTCCTGTCCCCCCATCCATCACACTCTACCCTCCCATCCACTCACTACTACCATCCTCCCCCTTTTATCCAAAATCCACTCTTCTCCTACTCTGTTCTTCCTATCCTCATCCACTTTTACAATCTTTCTCCTCTTGACTTCCCAACCACCCTCTCCCTTCTATCCACCTCTTCCTATCCTCCCATCTTCCTCTGCCATCTCCCTCCTACTCTGCCACGTACACTTTCCTGTCTTCTTCCAGTGAGGAGAGAGGGGGGACGTGGGTGTTTTCAGGCAATCAAACAACAAAGCTTGGATCCGGCTCTTTAGATAAAATGCATATTGTTGGTACCTGGAAAAATACTGAGCTGAGTTTAGGCGTGAGGCATGAAGATTAGGGCTGAAATTAACAAACAACTTACGATCAATTCCCTGTCGCAACTAAGATAATCTGCAGGAACAAGACGCATATGAAATGAGACCGAATTTTCCACCATATTCATGTGTAATTCGATGTTGTAAAAATGGTTTGTTCTAATACCAAGGCCAAGGGAAGTATAGAATTGTCCCGTCTTTCTTTTCCCAGTAACAGCAAATCTTAAAGCACGAGGGGACTATCGGGAATTATTATGATTTTGCAGGAAAGACGAGGAAAGGAAAGTGTAGGCCCTTTCTGTGTCTCGTGTATCTCCTGGAGTAACAAAGCTGCACCGGGAACGAGACGGAGCTGATAAGGTGATGATGGCTTCCCTCCCTCCACTCCAGATCTATATTTTCGTCAGGTTTAGAGGCTTCCTAACACCTGTTAATTAGCGATTTAGTTTGCTTACTAGATCTAACTATAATTTTGTTATTAATTTTTTTTTTTTATCGACACAAACTGAAATATATACCATAACGAAAATAAAGAGTGGTCAGTAATTGGCTCTCCACACGGACTCCCCTGATGTTATGTGTTGGAGGGACGGCTCAGTCTGCTGATGTGGCCGAGAGTGTGGCAATGAGAGCAGGAGGTGAATAAATGACGCACTTAAGATGCTGACAGCACTGATTAAGCTGCCCTACAACACACGAGAAAGCACCTGGTGAAGTGGAAGAGGAAGGTTATATATGGGGTACCTTGAATTAATAAGTCACACGTAAAGGTAAAGGTAAGGAAGAGAGGCTAGAGAGTCGTGCAAGGTGTCAAGAGACCATGAGGGAGATGGTACTGATGAAGTGATGATGGAGGTCCTTCCTTCCTACCCCTCTTCCTCCGTCCTCCTCCCCCTATCCCCCTCCCCCCTCCTCCTCCAGCCTCTGTGTGTTTGGTGGTAGAGTTTATGACAGGCCCAGGGCGAGGTGTCGACTCCCACGCCCCTGCTGCTGCCGCCCCTGCCACCCTGCCCACACACACACAAGGGACACTGCCAGGGGAATGTCCGCAAAAGGGTAGAGGAAGGGACAAAAAGGGGGAACTTGAGCAGGAGTATTTTTATTCTGTGTGTGTGTGTGTGTGTGTGTGTGTGTGTGTGTGTGTGTGTGTGTGTGTGTGTGTGTGTGTGTGTGTGTGTGTGTGTGTGTGTGTGTGTGTGTGTGTGTGTGTGTGTGTGTGTGTGTGTGTGTGTGTGTGTGTGTGTGTGTGTGTGTGTGTGTGTGTGTAAAATGTCTCGGTTGTCAACGTCAGAGAGCACATGAACCTTATTAACTTATTGCGTTATTTACTTATTTATTTATTTATTTATTTAACCCCTTTGATTCAAGTACTTCATTTTCGCTTCATTCTCGTTACCACCTGACTGTTGTAATTAGCTTTAGAGTCCTTCCATGACTGACTGAATGCAGGTCGTTTTAACCTTTTCACTGCAAAATGTGTTCACAAAGTTAACCACTTAAATACTTTTTTTTTTTACAATATATTCTTGCTGCCACAGGACGAGTTAATTCAATTTAGGAAGGAGCTCTAGTACTGAAAGGGGTAATGAAAGCTGCGACTGAGCCCTCCCGTCCGTAAAAGTTTTTCTCAGCTAAATTAAAATGTCTGGAGGTGGCAGCGACGAAATGAAAAATACATTAAAGGAGGTAGTATGAATAACTTGCATATACTATCGTCACACTGGAGTGGTTAATTTCATGAGCTACCAGACGAATATATTACAGATAGAAGGCCACCCCGAGTAATGAAGTGGGTACTGAATGGTATAACTAACTCCACCCCACCCCAGTTCTTGAAAGTTTCTCCTGAGCTGAATAATTCTTCTGTAGAGGGCAAAAATAATGTGAAAAAGACGCCATTCACCATCATTTCCTGTGTGGTGGGCAGGATAGGGGAGGATAAAGACGGGCAGAACAGAATAACAAAAGACTGACACAAGACTGAAATGGGAGGACGAGGTGCTGGATATGTATGGAGATGCATTACGACATAGACTAGATCCCTATATGATCTTGGAAGCTGACGGCATAGGATAATGATGATGATGATGATGATGATGATGATGATGGTGTATTCCCACTGTAAAGTAATAATGTAAAGTGTAAGGTAATAATGTACTTCGAAGGCATAAAAACTGATACCGTATTTCGACGGCATAAAAAAAAATGTGGAAAATGAGTAAGAAAAGGGTGAAGACGGCCGCGCCCTTGCCTGACCACCAGCCCAGGGTTCCCACGGGCGAGTCAGGAGCTGTGCCGTGCTTGGTGTTCTCACGCCCTCTTGTACTACCTGCTGCCCGGCTCCTGCGGCCACTGGGCTGTAAACACTGACCACTCTACTGTCGCACCTCACCCCAACACCCACCCACCTACCCAGTGTCCGGAACCTACTCTGTGAACTTTACCCAGCTTCCTCCTCGTTCATCTACTTTTACAAACTCAGCCACCTACCCCACCAACCTACTCAGAGAACCTAATCCAACTACACTTACCCATCTACCCTTACTCATCTACCCAGGCACTGACACCTACCCAGTCTCACTCATCCACCAGCTCTAATCTCTCCTACGAACCCACCCACTCCAACC
>NC_137005.1:7127811-7180311 GCF_032717465.1 Coenobita brevimanus
AAAACCAGCAATAGCCACATCACCAACATTATCAATGTAAAAACATGTTAGTAAATACTGAGGCTGGTGCTGATCACGCTGTTTGTTTGTGTTTATCTTGGCTGAGTCGTGTGCCCTGTCCACTAACTCCATCAACGGGGTAGTGAAGGATTTTTATTTTTGTGGGGGTCTTTTAGGGGGATTTCACATAGGGTTTTTAGTGGTGTGTGTGTGTGTGTGTGTGTGTGTGTGTGTGTGTGTGTGTGTGTGTGTGTGTGTGTGTGTGTGTGTGTGTGTATCTTTCTCTCTGCATTCCGTACACACTACTTCCTTTGATAATTTTTTATTCTTTCTCTTCTTCATTGGTTTCATATAGAACAGGTGTCTCCAGTGCTTTTAATCTCGCGTCCTGCCTACCACTGTGACAACGCTCATAGTTTCTAGTAAGCAAATGGATGTTAACACGGAAAAAATATTCGCATGGGGTTCGTGTGTCTGGGATTAGGCTGCATACAGTACCTCCCTCACCTATCGTCTCAGTGTAGGTGCGAACCGTGGCGATTTCCCCTGTATTAACTTTTGAAAATGCCTAATGAAGTTCTTTTTGAAGGATCGTGGGCATCACTGAGTTAAGATGATAATTTTAACCATAAATCATATTTTTTTTACTATTTCCAGTGTAAGTAATGTCGCCATCGGTAAATTAAACAGACCTAAAGACGAAAACTGTACTTTCTGTTTTAGCACTAAAGTTACTGAACTAGGATTTCTTTTGTCTATTTTAGGGAGGGAATGCCAGGGTACATGGCGAACGCAGTATACGACTGATTATTGGGTAGAATGTTCTTGTGTTTCTGTCACTGAGATATGGATATTTAATGCTTTACCTCACCGATTGCATCAAAACTTATATATACTACTGTGACGCATGTACAGCAGGTTGAGAACACCTGGTCTACAACGAATAATTTTAGATTTATTAATTGCTTTTACCTGCATTTTTTTTTTTTCAGTTCAGTATACCGTATATGATGGAATGATCAGAACAGCGGCCCAAGAATAAGGGAGATCGATACCAAGCTGAATCTTAAAACAGGTCCAGAATTCTAATTTCGTTCAAGCAGTCTTTACTTATATAAAAAAATGACCCACCAACATATAAAAACACCACCACAAATAGCATCACATCAATCCTGAGTGGCACAATCCAGGCACGTCTGGAGTATGGGCAGCGGTACTAACCAAACAGGAGACGCGTAGAAGAACTGACGGGCCTCAGGTAAAGGACTGTTTAAATTAAGCTCAGAGTCTATGCAAGAAAAAAGTCATTAAACCCTTTCACAATGTAGCGGGACTGGCTGCTAATAGAGTCCGTGGTGCTGCAGTGGAGGTGACACGGATGAAGGGGAGGGGGGGAGTGAGGTGGTGGTGGGGTGAAGTGGGGGGAGGAGTGAGGAGAAGCCCGAGTGAGGGACATGCAGCGTCGTTTGCTTGTCGTCACACTGATAGCGCTCCCAGACTCCTCCCTTCACACTATTTTTATATACTTTCCTGAGCTTAACCTCTTCAGCCGTACTGTATTTCTTTTATTTATTCTTGCTATCTCCAGACGATTTTTATCAAGCTTAGGAGAGGAATTTTTTTAGCAGGAGGGGTTAGATATGTTTCATTAACACCTCAAAGACCAGAGGCTTTTCATGAATAAAATCGTCTGGAGGTAGTAAGAGTACAAAAAACACGCCATTAGAGTGAAGAGGGTTTTGTATAAGTCTGCTTGTTTATCTCTTTACCTTCACACTTGCCAGTCACTTCACAGCTAAGTTTGAGTGAATATTGGAGTGAAAAATACTAAAAACGAAATTCTCTGTGATAATATTTGTCTGCTATGGTGGAAAAATGAGCTAGGATGCTTTATAATTATGACTCTTGGACTGCTGGATTTGGGAGGCTAGTTGGATCTGTTATTTCGATGCGGAAAGGATATTACGTGAGGAAAAACATCAAGGAGTGTGTGTGTGTGTGTGTGTGTGTGTGTGTGTGTGTGTGTGTGTGTGTGTGTGTGTGTGTGTGTGTGTGTGTGTGTGTGTGTGTGTGTTCATTTTTCTTCACTTTTCAGTTTCTCATACCTCTCCACTACACTGTTTCCTTTTTTTTCCACGTCCTCTCCACCTCCCAATCCCCTCATGCTTGTCTATTCTAATTTTATCCACTTTCTTCCACCTCATCAATTCTCCTTGCCTCTCCACTACGCTTTTTTTTTCCTCTCCTCCGTAACTTTCTTCTTCCTCTCCACCTTTTTTTTAAATCCTTTTTATACTCCCTTCCACCTACTATCCCTTTCTCTTAGTCCTCCTTTCCCTCCACTTTATTTCATCCACTCCCCTCCAACTTCCTCCCCTGCTTCTCCACTTTTTTTTTCCTTCATGCGTATCCTCTTCCACCTCTCAGTTCCTTGATTTGATTGCTACTCTCTATACAATCTCCTCCCCATCTCGAGTGCTCCCTCCTCCTCCTCCTCCTTTTCCTTCTTCTTCTTCTTCCTGCCTACCTCTTTCTTATTCCTCCTCTTTATTGCTCCCTCCTTCCTATTCCCCTTCCTCCTGCTTCCCTGCTTGCTTCTGTTCCTTCTTCCTACTCCCTATCCCTCCTTCCTTCTAATTGCTCCCTCTCCCTACTTCCCTCCTTCCTACTGCTCCCCTTCCTTACTTCCCTCCTTCCTCCCTACTGCTCCAGCTTCCCTCCTTCCTACTTACTTCCCTCTTTCCTTCCCTCTGCTCCTCTTGTTCCCCCATCACCTCTCGAGTGTTATGTGGTGGACGCTGGAAATAACCATCCTTGTTAGCTGCCCTCTTCACCGCCCTCCCTAGCTAAATGCCTCCTCTTCCTCCTCCACCTCGTTAGTGCAGAGTGGAGGGAGTGCGTGAGTGAGTGGAGGAGTGCATGGGAGTGGAGGGAGTGCATGGGAGTGGAGGGAGTGCATGAGTGAGTGGAGGGAGTGCATGGGAGTGGAGGGAGCACATGGGAGGGATGAGAGAGTGGAGGGAGTACGTGGAAGGGATGAGAGAGTGGATGAAGTGGAGGAAGCGCATAGGAGTACAGTGCATATATGGGAGTGGAGTAAGTGTATGAGAAAATGGAGTGAGTGCATGGTAGTATAAGAAAGTGGAGTGAGTGCATGGGAGGTATGAGAAAGCAAAATAAGAAATGAAGAAAAGTGAGGGCATGGGGGAAGAGTGAGGGCATGGGGGAAGAGTGAGGGCACGGGGGAAGAGTGAGGGCACGGGGGAAGACAGAGGGCACGGGGGAAGAGTGAGGGCACGGGGGAAGAGTCAGGGCACGGGGGAAGACAGAGGGCACGGGGGAAGAGTGAGCGCATGGGAGAGAGAGTAAAGGCATGGGAGAAGAGTGAGGACATGGGAGAAGAGTGAGGACATGGGAGAAGAGTGAGGACATGGGAGAAGAGTGAGGACATGGGAGAAGAGTGAGTGCATGGGGGAAGAGTGAGGGCATGGGAGAAGAGTGAGGGCATGGGAGAGAGAGTAAAGGCATGGGAGAAGAGTGAGGACATGGGAGAAGAGTGAGGACATGGGAGAAGAGTGAGGACATGGGAGAAGAGTGAGGACATGGGAGAAGAGTGAGTGCATGGGGGAAGAGTGAGGGCATGGGAGAAGAGTGAGGGCATGGGAGAGAGAGTAAAGGCATGGGAGAGAGAGTAAAGGCATGGGAGAAGAGTGAGGACATGGGAGAAGAGTGAGGGCATGGGAGAGACGATTATATTCCAGGGTCATCCTCTCATCGACTAAATAGGACTCGCAAACACCTCTTCATTAACCGCCTTTACGCATTTCCAAAATTTTCCCTAGACAATTTTATTCATCTTAGGACGGACATCTGGCAGTGAAAGGCTTGAGGACGGCTACATCTAACCCCTCCAGGACGGTTTCGCCAGGCATGAATAAAATCGTCTGGGGATAGCAACAATGTGGAAGGAAATGGTTTGCAGTATACGTATTGTTCTGCATATCCCAGTAAACCCTTCCTGGATAATATTTGTGATTTTGACGGCATTTAGGCGAAGGACAGACGATTTTATTCAGCTGAGGTCAATCCCTGTCAAGCAGACGGTTAAAATCTGCCCCACGTACCCTTTCCACCGATTGGGTATTGCTCTGCTGACAAAAATCGTCTGACACTTGGTCGAACCATGAGTGATGAAAGAGGTTGCGTAGCGCCTCTTCCAAAGCGATTTATTTTACATATTACACCTTAACATTTTCTTCTGTGTTACTTATATCGCTTTAACATGAACATACTTTTCATCAATAGTACTTAAGGGGATATTGCGGTGATATGTGCAGAATGAATAGCTTAGGAGGAGGTGTTACGAAATATCCAGTGCCCCTTAGAATACGACCCTACTTAGTCTAAGCCAAATTCGTATGTACACCCTATAAAAAAAGAATCGGGACCCTTACTGCACGATACAATATGCCACTCCGCACGAAGAAATTTGAAGCCCCAACTGAGTTCTGGTGCGTATCAGTGGATATTGCGAGACGCATCAGCTCGTGGGGTCCCGATTCTTTTTTTATAGGGTGTACGTCCAGGTGCAGGAAGGGGTAAATTCCGACTTGTAGGCTACTTATGCTAATTTTGTTGACAATAAGGAGATATGGAGGTCAAGAATAATATTAAAATAAATAAGCCATAAGAAAGTGTTAAGGAAGACGACCAATCCTACTTGTTAGTGGGAAATAAGTTTAAGATGATGATGATGATGATGATGATGATGATGATGATGATGATGATGATGATGATGACGATGATGATGATGATGATGATATTCAGTGATCAGTCTGTAAATACGAGGTGACGGGAATTAATAGCGTCAGTAACAGACCTCACTTCTATGGCTGAACCACACTTCAGCATTGGCTACTAGGAGAGAAAAATGACCCCCATCCATCACTAGTCATTACCAGTCACCTCACCCAACCACCAACACCTGGACTTCTATTATCTGACCCCCCCCCTATCTTTCCCCCAGTGCCCACTCCCTCCCCCCTTCCTTCCCCCAATGCTCCCTCCCTCCCTTCCCTCGATCCCCCAACACCCATCTTCCTTCCTTCGCCCTTTTCTTTTCTCCTCTCCTCTCGCTCCCCTTGTTCCATCGCCCCCCCTGTGCCCTCTCCCTTCCTTAGTCCCCTCCCTTCTTCTCTCCCCTCCTCCCCTCTCTTCCTCTTGTCCTCAACGCTCCCCTGATTTCCCTTAGCTCCCCACTGCATACGCCCTTCCTCTCCCCTTTCCCTCCCCCTGCTATCCTCACACCCCCTCCGGCACCCATCTTCCTTCATGATTTCTTTCGCATATTCCAAGTTAATATTCTCGATGTCAATATTAAGAAGACAAGGGTAACACAGAGGAAAGTCTAGGGTGTAACAAGCAGGATAAATCGCCAAGGAGGAGGTATTAGGGAGCACTCTAAGCCGACAAGAATACTGTCCCCAACGTTCCTCCTTTCGCCTTTCACTTCCAGCGTCTTGCATTTTTCAGACTGGTTCCTCGTCACGCCCACTTCCCTCCTCACCTCCCCTCCTCTAGCCTCGCCCCTCTGGAAATAAGATTCTTAAGAAGGATGTGGCCAAGAGGAAGGAAGGGAGGGGGAAAGAGAGAGAAAGGGAGAGGGAGGGAGGGAGGGAGAGAGAAAGACAGAGAGAGAGAGTCCACACGCGCGCCCTCTTCCAGTCTCATCTCTCACATCGTTTCACACCAGTCAAGAATATTTTAGGGGAACTTGAAAGACACATTCTATACTCCTTTTACTCTAACCTGGCGCAACTTTTCGTCCTTTTGCAGCTTATTTCACGTAGCTCAGTGGCTGAATAAGACAAAACTCTGGCTCTGCATCCTTTCCATGGCACTTATTCCTGACAAGCAACATTTTCAAGTTTTAATCTCTTGCTACAACTCAGTATTCAAGATGACGACATGACAATTTTAGGCCAAGTTAATGTAAAAAGAGTAGAGTCAGTCATAGTCAAGGAAGAAAACTAAGACATTTACGAAATTTTGGGATGAAAGCTGCTGAGGGGGAGGGGGCTGTTGCAAAGCCATAAAAATTGAGGTTCATCACGTAATTTCAAAATCATAATTATTTAACCGTGAAAGAAAAACACAACCAAGACCATTAGAATATTAAACGTGCCATAGGCAAAAATAAACTATGCTCTCTTCACCTTAACTTGGCTCAAATTTTAGTCGTTTTGCAGCTTATCTGACGTAGCTCTTGGAGGGAACTGTTATTGCGGGCTCATGGCCTTTGGTTCCTTCTTCCTCGCATAAAAAAAAAAAAAAGCTCAGTTGCAGAAAAAAAAAGAAGACATTATTACGGCCCTACCTCCTTTCCATCAGCACTTCTTCGTGTCTAGGATCCTGTTCTGGTATAAATCTACTGTCACAACTCGGCAATGAAAATGGATAGATGGCGATTTTAGACCAAGTTAAAGCGAAAAGAGTATAGTCAGCAAGAAGTGCTATGGAGTCTCTTTACCTGAGAAAAAATACGGACTTAAAATCAAAACTGCTCAGTCTTGGAAAATAAATAAATAAATAAATAAAGCGTAAATGAATAAATAAGTAAAAGCTTGGCAGGTAATCAGTCTTCTAAATCCTCGTCCTCCCCTAAAATACACCCACAGGAGTCGATGTTACACCCAGGTCCCTAATTGTGGCGGTGAGTGAGAAGGGAGAAAGGGGGATACACAATTCTGATTGGTCTGAAAATCAAACTCGTTTTCTTCCAGTAGAGAGCAGGATCGGCTAACCAATGCACCACCTCCATTCCAAACACTAAGGGAAGAACAACAGCCACGACCATAGAAACGACCCCAGCGATTAAAGAACAACAATCACGACCATACAGACAGCACGAGACAGCACCCTCGAGTGGAGAACAACAGCCACGACCTTAGAGACAGCACCAGACAGCATCTTTGAATGAAGAGAACAGTCACTACCCCCCAGACAACTCGAAGAACACAGCCACGACCACAAGAACCCCCCTTGAACTAAGAACACACAGCGACGACCCCCACACCACCCCCTGGAGGATGCCCGGAGAGAGAGTTTCGTCTGCCCTGGACACACATACAATTAAGTGATCATTTGTCACTTCCTTGTCGGTGCCTATAGCGCCCGCTCCGAAAATTGTTTGGTTTCGTTTCCATAACAAAAGACGAGAGAGGCGAGGGGTCGAGGGGTGGCCAGATTCTTAAAAACTTCTTGAGGTTAAGCTGCGTTTGGGTGTATCCAGGAAGTTCCTTTATTTTTCTTTATTTTTGTGCTGTTTGAGATCATTTGTTTATAATTTTACATCTACTCATGCAGCTGTCAAACATATCGCAAGTAATATAAGTGAATAATTGAGTAAAAAATAAGACAGAACAAAATTATTATTAGAGTTCGGTCGATTCTTTTTTTTTTTTTTTTTTCTCAGAAATTGGTTAACAGCTCAGGCTCCTATGACCCAGTCTCTTACTTTCTGGCCTTAGGTGGAAATGCGTACTAGATTTGTTCTGATCATGAGAGAGTTAATGTCGCCAATATCAACTCTCCCATGTTCCTACACTCCCTAAAAGCTGAATAAAATAGTATGGTATTAGCTAGGATATAATACTAGCCACTACGCTACTAGGAAAAAAAAAATTCACCACGATGATTTTTTTTTTTAATTCATGCAAAAACCAAACGATTTCATTTAAATTTAGAAGACGCAACCATGAAAAAAGGTTAAGAGATTTTATAAGCTCAAAGGACGCTAAGAGGAAACGGGCTGAGAACTTTTATAAATTTGACCTCATTTAGACACCTCTCCTCCCTCACACCACAACGACACGCCGCCCTCTTCAGTGTCGCTTCCTCAGGTAAACTTGGGCACGCGGGTCTTGTTACCTGCCGCTAATTACAGGTGAGGCTGGGCTTGTCTTATGGGGTTCCTTCCTGGACGTCCTGCCCTCGTTGTAATAGGATTTTCTGCGTCTTTTTCTTTCGCTCTGTGTGTCAGTGTGTCCTGCTTTCTCTATAAAGTTCCTGTCCCTGTCTGTCTGTGTGTCTGTCTGTCTGTCTGTCCGTTCGTTTGTGTGTTCGTTGTCCGTCCGTGCTTGCATCCGTCCGCTCGTCCGTCTGTCTTTGTAAATGTCTGTCTGTCTACCTGTCTGTCTGTCTGTCTGTCTTTCTCTCTCTCTCTCTCTCTCTCTCTCTCAGCGGAAATACCCCAGAATGGCATGTTTCCTTGTCAGCTAAAGGTAAGCACAGAACATCTCCACACCTTCATTAAAGTTCCATGCATATTCCTCTACGATACTTCTCACGAGGAAGATTACTAAGCACACACGTGTAAAATTTACCCCCCGAAAGTAATTTAACGTTTGGATTTCATCTGTAACTCTGTATCGTCAAGAGGGTTACATAATTAAGAGGGTAATTACCGATTCCTTCCCCTCGAACAGGCTGGCTTTAACTTCCTCACCTCCTCATTAACCTGTCATTAGCGAGATAATGACCTGAGATCAAATTTACAGAAGAATATAATTAAGGGGACAGGAAATTCGGGGTAACCTTTTGATATGGGAGGCCACTGAGAACAAGTTTTCATTTTTTTTTTAAAGTAGGAAAGTGTGTGTGTGTGTGTGTGTGTGTGTGTGTGTGTGTGACTTACGTAACTGATCTTTTTGCATGAATGAAGGAACACACTACCATGTTCCAGGAAGTCTCATTCCTTCCTTTTCCATTTGCCATTTTTACATGTCTTTACTTTGTCACACTGCTCATAATGTTACGGATGTTGACAGGCTTTTCATGGGACTAGGTATAGCTTATTTTTGCGGTATACTCTTTTCACACTAACTTGGCTCAAAGTTGTCCTCTCTCCACTATGAATGCTGAGTTGTAAGAAGATATGAACACTAGAATATGATGTTTGTCATAAAAAAAAATAATAATGCTATGGAAAGGATGTAGAGCCGTAGCAGTGTTTATTTTTATTTATTTTTTGCAACTGAGATACATGACATAAGCTGCAAGAGGACGAAAATCTGGGCCAAACTGGAGTAAAAAGAGTATAGTTGGTGTTTGCAGCTCGACCACCCTGCCTCCGGATCGAACTCAGGTCTGACCGATTATCACCTCTCGTTGTCAACCACTATACTTCCGCACCGCACAAGGATGAGGTGTTCTTTGACTTCTTCACCTCCTTTACCCCCGCAACCCTTCTGGATGCACGTGTCAAAAGGCACGCACACACACACACACACACACACACACACACACACACACACACACACAGATAGACAGATAGATAACCTGATAGATTTTAGATACGGCAATATACCTTCTCTTCGGGACCTGAATGAAGAGTGTGAGTGGCAGTTACGAAGCTGGCCCAGGTGTGTGGAGCGTCACGGCGTCACTGTGTTTATCGGTGTCAGGTTGCTGGGTGGGTCAAAGGAACAGCGGAACGATATATGGAAGGAACGGAGGAACGATTATGGAAGAAACGATATATGGAAGGAACGGAGGAACGATGTATGGAAGAAACGATATATGGAAGGAACGATAAATGGAAGAAACGGAAGGAACGATATAAGGAATGATAAATGGAAGGAACGATATATGAAAGAAACGATATATGAAAGGAACGATACATGGAAGGAACGATATACAGATGGAACAATATATGGAAGGAACGATATATGGAGGGAACGATATATGAAAATGCACTGGGGATGGTGGCATCGTGGAGGCAAACCAGCTTCGAGAGGAACAAAGACAAACTGGAGAATTGGGTAAATGCATCTTGAATTTTGCCTATGTTACTTTTTTGTTGTGTTGCCGATAGTCTCACCTTTGCCAAGTTTTCACGTAAATGACTCTTGACACTGACTCAAACAGGTGACTCAAAATACATGACTCAAAGCACATTACTCAAAACACATGACTTAAAGCACATGATTCGAAACACATGACTTAAAACAACTGACTCAAAGCACACGATTCAAAGCACATGATTCAAAACACATGACTTAAAACAACTGACTCAAAGCACATGACTTAAAACAACTGACTCAAAACACATGATTCAAAGCACACGACTCAAAACAAGTGACTCAAAACACATGATTCAAGGCACATGATTCAAAACACATGACTCAGCACATGACTCAAACATATGACTCAGGACAGGTGACTCAACAGGTGACTCAGGATGAACTTGTCACCTGAGGCCAATTTTTAAGTAGAGAATGACGAAGGGGAATTTAGAGAAAACTCCTGACTCACACTCTCTCTCTCTCTCTCTCTCTCTCTCTCTCTCTCGAAGGCAGGGTTTCCATCAGTTGAATAAAATCGTCTGGCGATAACTTTAACAAAATAGCCACTTGGAAGCCTGGATTCCAAGGGCTTTAAGATGAGAGAGAGAGAGAGAGAGAGAGAGAGAGAGAGAGAGAGAGAGAGAGAGAGAGAGAGAGAGAGAGTAAAATCGTCTGGTGTCAGCAAGAATTGGAACAAAAATAACATACTCAGGCTGAAAGGGCTAATATCTCCTCTGATGCATGTCCCGAAACGAATATATGGGACAGGCAAATGGTATTAAATTTCCGTCAAAAATGGACTATGGATTTTCAATATTTCAATTCTATTTTTTTTTTTCTCTCTCTGGGGTCGATACATTAATGGGTGTGTGTAATGTAAAATATTTCCTATCAATGAATATATAAGCTAGTGATAGATAGACAGTTAGATTGATAGATAGATAGATGACAGACAGATAGACACAGATGATAGATAGATAGATAGACAGATACGCAGATAGACGGACAGACAGATAGATCGACAGGTAGAAAGATAGATAAAGACAGACAAAATTGTTGATAGATATACAGATAAACAGTTAGATCAATAGGCAGAAAGACAGACAAACAGACAGATATGTAGATCGATAGTTAGAATGATAGACAGACAGACAGGCAGATAAACAGATAGATCAATAGGCAGATAGACAGATAGATAAATATATAACTCAATAATGAAATAAACCGGTATTTCTGAATAAATGAATATATGAATACTTCAAATATATAAAACACATAAAAATTTTGATTGATGTAAAAGCAATAAAGAATACAAGAATGAATAAAGTTACAGAAAGCTCCATACCAAATAATTTGAGGAAGTATCTGAGAGCTTTCCCTTTTAGTTACGATTTTACATGGGAAAGTAAATTGATAAGATTCGGAAAAATAGGAAAAAGGCAGAAAAAAGAAAAAAATCCAAGCAGACCCATTCCGTCTTTCATCCTTTCTCTCTCCTAATTTCAGACGATTTTCTTAAACTAGATTTTTCGAACTGAGGGGTTAAATACAGCCTTCATAAACCCCTTCACTGCTAGAGGGTTTTCATGAGGCTCTAAAAATCGTCTGTTCAATGCCAGGATAAATAAAAAGTGGACCGAAGTGAATGTAATATTTTTCTGTTGTTATTGTTATTATTATGATTTTTTTTTAGACGTTTTGCATGTATGGAATGATATCTAACCCTCCACACACACACACACACACACACACACACACACACACACACACACACACACACACACACACACACACACACACACACACACACACACACACACACACACACACACACACAGACACAGACACAGACACACACACACACACACACACAAACAAAGACACACACACACACACACACACACACACACACACAAGCCCAATTCCTACACCCCCTCCTCCTCCATGCCCACACTCCCCTTCCCCTCCACTCCCACACCCACTCCCCCTCCACCCTCACACACCCCTCCCTCTCCACCCCTACATACCCTCCCCCTCCACCCTCACACCCCCTCCTCCTCCACCCCCACACACCCTCCCCTTCACCCCTCTACCCTCTCCCCCTCCACCCTCACATTCCCTCCACCCCCACATTCTAAACAACCGCACTCACATTCAGACACACACATAATCACGCCCTCGAAGGGAGAAAGAAAAACCCACAGATGAAGATGGCCTTGGTGGGTATTGAGAGAGACGAGACAGTGACGGCGTAATTATTGTCATTAGTGCCCGCCCACACCACGCCCACGCCCACCCCACGGAGAAAGGGAGGGTGGGGTGGCCGGGGGTGGGTGGGGGGACAAGGGTGGGGTGTGTGGGTGGATGGATGGTGAAGGAGGGAGGTAAAGAGTGAGATGAGTATGGGTTGGGTTGGTGGAAGTTTTGTGTGTGTGTGTGTGTGTGTGTGTGTGTGTGTGTGTGTGTGTGTGTGTGTGTGTGTGTGTGTGTGTGTGTGTGTGTGTGTGTGTGTGTGTGTGTGTGTGTGAGAGAGAGAGAGAGGGAGAGAGAGGGAGAGAGAGAGAGAGAGTATATGCCAACGTTTGTATATGCTGTGTGGAAGAATATATATCAACTAGCAAACTATCTACCTATGTCTATCTATGTGCTGACCTTTATGCTATGTGAGTTTGGCCATTAATCCCGGATATTAGGCGAGGGTGACCAGTTCCCCTCCCCTCAGCGGTATTATGTGTAAATCCACTCACACTTTCCACCTTCTTCCCATCAGCACACACACACACACACACACACACACACACACACACACACACACACACACATACACACGCACATCCCTCCCACACACCATCCACCTTCCCTCAGCGACTTATAAACAAATCCTCGCCATGAAAATCCAACAGAGAAAAAAAAAATAGAAAAAGAAAATATACAGTATATATACATGCACAGTAGGAAAGTAACAAGCGTGACCCAGGCTTGTGTTAATGAAGTGGGGAGTCACAGCTGCGGGGAATGACAAATGAAGTGGGGAGGTGGAGGAGGGAGAGGGAGAGGGTGCTGGGGGGAGGGGAAGGGAAGAGGGAGGGACGGGGGCAGTTGTTTTGTTTGGTGTAGAAGGAGAGGGGGAGTGGGGGGATGGAGAGAGGAGTGATGGTGAGTGGGGCGATGGAGAGAGGAGTGTTAGTGAGTGGGAGAGGGCAAGAGGAGGAAAGGGTTGTGAGTCAGGATGGGGAGAGGGGGAAGGCGGGGGAGACAAGTGAATGGGGGAGGGGGAGAGGGAGAGGAGGAGTGACGATGAGTGCCGGAGGGGGAGAAAGTATGAGTAATGAACAGAAAAGAAAGACAAAAATAATAATAATAATAATAATAATAATAATAATAATAAGTTCTCGATAGTGACATGGACGAGGTGATGTATACAAATGAATGAAATAATACAGGAAATTACTAACTGAAGCCAGATACTGTATTGTTAACATTTCAGAATATGTATTACTATGACAAGATATATATTAAAAAGTATAGTAATTCATGGAAAGAAGCTAATATCCACCCAGTTCCGAAGAAAGGAAGTTCGTCTGACCCCTCCAATTACAGACCAATAGCTGTCACATCTTCTCTTGGTAAGGTATTTGAAACTTTAATTAATAAGCATATTGTTAAACATCTTGAATCCAACAACTTAATTAGTGATAGACAATACGGTTTTCGCCACGAAAGATCCACCATTGACATACTCAATCTCTTAACTCATACCAACCATCAATCAATTGATCTTTTTGGAGAAACTCATGCAGTAGCTCTTCATATCTCTAAAGCTTTCGACAGAGTATGGCACCGTTCCCTGCTGTCCAAACTCCCTTGCTATGGACTAACGTCTTTTGTTCCTTTGATTTCTTCTTATCTTAGTGAGAGGAAAATAAGAGTAAAAGTAGATGATGTATATTCGAATTTCCACTCAATTAATGCCGGCGTGCCGCAGGGATCAGTTCTGGCGCCAACCCTATTTCTGGTTCATATAAATGATCTCTTATCTGTCACTCACAATCCCATTCACTCATATGCAGATGACTCAACACTACATAGTTCATTCACACTCAGACATCCATTTACAAAGTCTAATATCTCTACCTCTCAACTCAGTACAGCCATCTCCATAAATCAAGATCTATCTACAATCAGTGAATGGGGACAAAACAACCTTGTCTCTTTTAATGCTAGTAAAACTAAATATATACAGTTTACTAATAGACAGATATTACCAGATTCGTACATTACCTTCAGTGCTACTAATATTCCCATCTCCAAAAGTATTGAAATTCTTGGTGTCTCACTTAACAGTGCCCTCAGCTGGACCTCCCATGTCAGATCACTTGCTAAAAGTGCCTCAAAGAAACTTGGATTATTGTACAGAGTCCGTAACTTCTTTGCCGATGAGCAGTTAGCTATAATTTATAAGAGTCATGTGCGCTCTCAGCTTGAATATTGCTCACCCTTGTGGAATGGTTGTGGAGAGGTTGCATTAAGACAACTAAACAAAATTCAGAATAAAGCTGTTAGAATCATTACAACCCTGCCATTACATATAAACTACCTCCCCTGCTAGTAAGAAGGAATGTTGCCTCCCTTGCATTATTTTACAGATATTTTTTTGGCAAATGCTCAGACGAAGCTGCGTCCATGGTGCCACCTCTCCATGCCTTCCCACGTGCTACACGGACATCTGGTAGCGCTCATGACTAGAATGTCACTCAACCATATTGCAGAACTTCTGCCTATCAGAATTCTTTCATTCCCCGAACTGCATCTCTCTGGAACTCGCTTCCCCAGAGTTGTTTTCCTCCAAATTTCAACCTACAACTGTTCAAGTCTAACTGTTACAGATATTTTATGAACAGAGGACACCAGTAATCTGGTGTATGGATTTTTTTTTTTTCCCATTTGTTTTTCCTTCCTCCGTTCTGTTATATAAAAAAAAAAAAAATATGGACACAGCGATATATATAGTGAATGCGGAAATTCTTAAAGATATAATTCATGTCTGATTTTGTGATATTCGTATTTTATCTTTTATATATTTATTTATTTATTTATTTATATTATTTGTGTTGTCTGTTCATTAGTCCACAATAATATGAAAGAAAATTTTAATCAAGTATTGCCTGTTTGCGTCTGAGGGAATTATACGTTGTGTGTGTGTGTGTGTGTGTGTGTGTGTGTGTGTGTGTGTGTGTGTGTGTGTGTGTGTGTGTGTCCTATTCTGCACATAACCGTACCCAGATGTCCAGCAATCCTTCCAAGCGTCCCAGACCTTCACATGCCACCCCTCTGGCACCAATACCCAATACCCACACTGAATAAAAACCAAGCTGATTCCTTTAAGACCGGTGTTATGGTATTAGCCGTGGTAATTTTATGACGCGTCGACTGGGTTTGTGTAAGAATTATACTGTGTGTTTTCATAAGTCACATACACTGCCTCCCATTCTCACCTCTGGATCGAACTAGCGCTCTTTCGGATAGCAAACCAATCCTCTTACCACTTGAATTTGTAGTAGGGTGATGTTTGCAATGGACGCATGAAATAATGGGAAATATTTTGAAACGTTTAGGCATTGGTTCACAGACTTACGTTCAGTTCCCCGCTGTAAACAAGGCTTTTTCTTGTAGGATGGACAAGGAAGGGAGGGTACAGGATCTTCCCACGTCCCTTGTCGTACCTGTAAATAATAATAATAATAATAACAACAACAACAATAATAATAATAATAATAATAATAATAATAATAATAATAATCTATCTATCTATCTATATACCTAGGCTGCTTCCCCCAGAAGCTACGGTACGACTTGTTTCAGTATCATTAGTATATCAAAAAACTAATAATATAATGAGGAATAATCTCACTGGCTATGAAGACTCCGTAACACTTCCTCTTTAGCGATTTATTTTGCATATGAAAATTTGATATTCTTGTGCATGTTCTTTTATTACATTTTTTCCCGTTAAAATTGACAGTGTGTCAGTAATATATAAGATAATTATTCAGGTGTAATGCAGAAAATAAATCGCTGAGGGAAAGGTATGAAGACATTTCTCTAAACCCCTTGAATACTGTAAGGTACTTTTTTTTGTAGCTCTGGGTTCAACTGAAATGTGAACCCAGTGGATTGCAGGCTGAAGCTATCCTCCTCCCGTAGTCCAGCATCCCTCTTTTGGGGGATAGGGAGCGAAAGGGCAGTGAATTTGCCCATTTATATCAGTGCCACCACGTGAAGGCGTCCCTCTCCTGGTGTGTACGTGATATAGAGTAATACAGTGAATGGCTGAATAGTGAAAAATATTAGTTGAAATCTGTGTTTGTGTGATCAGTGTGTTTTTTTTAGTGTTTTTCTGTAACCAGTGTTTTAGAATAACAATGTTTGGCAAATAGGGCACCATATATTGCTTTTTATTCTGTTTTTCCGTGCTAATGAAGCAGGCAATTAGGTTTGTGTTTGTGTGTGTGTGTGTGTGTGTGTGTGTGTGTGTGTGTGTGTGTGTGTTTAACCCTTTCAACCCAATTACTTTTTTTTCATTTTATTCCTGATATCTCCTGATGATTTAATTTAGCCTAGAGCTGGAAGGGTTAGATGCTGGCTTGCTTACCACCCCCCTCCCTCTCTCTCTCTCTCTCTCTCTCTCTCTCTCTCTCTCACGTCACCGCCTCTTGTCACCTCCTAGTTCCTTCACCTCGCCCTCATTTTTTCTCTTTCTTCTCTCCCCTCCACACTTCCTCACTTCTTCCTCCCCTCTCCACGCCTCTTCCTCACTTCTTCACCTCTTCCTCTTCCTTTCACTTCCTTCCTTATCTTTCTTTCCCTTCCTCACTTCTCTCTCCCTCATCTTTTTCTCCCTTCCACACCCCTTTCTCACTTTTCTCTCTCTTCCTTTCACACTTTTTCCTCATTTTCTCTCTCTCTTTCACACCCGTTTCCCACCTCTTTTCCCCAATCCCCTTTTACTTCTCCCTCCCTCTCTCAATTTTTTCTTATCTCTCTCCCTCTTCCTCGTGTTTTCCCCTCTCTCACTTCAACACTTTCTCCTCCTAACTCTCTCTCTCTCTCTCTCTCTCTCTCTTACACCTCTTCTACACCTTTCTCCCCCTCACCCTTTCCTCACCTTTCTCGCACGTCCACACCTCTTTCTCACCTCTTCCTTCCCTTCTTCTGCCCCTCCCCCTTCCTCTGCCATGCCCCTGCCCCTCCCCCTGCCCCTCCCCCTGTCACCTGGCTAGGGATGGCCACAAAGGAACAGTGCAGTGACAATAACCCACACAATAACACTGACAAAGACAGTTATAATCACACCAGTCCTGCCTCACGTAATTATACTCTGAGGGTTTGTGCAACTCATGGTAGGGCGACTGGGTAGGGAGGAAGGGATAGGGGTAGAGGGGGGAGGGAACTTGCTTATGCCTCTATATGGAGAGATGGAGGAAAGGAAGGAGAAGAGAGATGGAGAGAGGGAATACGACGAATTTTCTCTGCGCTAGTCTATATTCTCGTTCTACTTCCACTTTGTACATACTAAGCTGGAGAAAGATAGATAGAGAGATAGAAAGATAGACTGAAATAAACAGATAAGTACAGTAGGTAGAAAATAATAATGACGTGAATTGATGAAAGAGAGAAAGTAAGGGAATAAAAACATGTAAAAAAAATAAATATGAACTGATGAACGGACAGAAGGAAATGAGTATGTAGACAGCGACACTCAGAATGAAGAATATATAAACTAAAAATATATCTGAAAAAGACGTACTGATGATAGTGATGTACGTAGCAAGGACCTACACTCAGTCACTGCTGGATACACAAGAACACCCACGTACACTTGTAAACCGTCCTTTCTGCCCACCCTCCAATCCTGCGCCTGGGTGGATGGACGTCGTGTTCATGGTTTTACACTGATGCTTTGCTAGGTTGTACGGAGAAAGCTTCATGATGTTGCTATTACTTATGCAATTTTGTAATATCACCAAAACGCCATCAAAAGGTCCTCGGATTGATGTGTATCCCTGACTTCTTCTCAAACAGGGACAGGGGTGGAGGGCGGACAGAAATTATGCCCGTGAATGTACAGTCAAAGAGAGAAATATTGATACCCCTCACATCAGCGTTGCCAAGTTAGCGCTTTTTTCCTCCCATAGATGCAGATACTTTTACGTCCATTTAGCAACACTGAGATTTAAGGAAAAAAAGCCTAGTGATATGATGGAGAATTTTGTCAACTTTTAGCAGTAATATATAATTTCTAGCAAGCTTTGAGGCTATTTTCAGATTTTTATTCATCTAATGACATTATAGTTATTTTTTTAAGCAAGTTTTGAGACATCTGTGAATTTAGCTCCCCTACACTCGATTAACTTGACCTGAGTGATAGTTTTCCCTGTGTTTTTTTGTTTTTCGTAATTCTTAGCAACCCAAAATTCTGGTCGATTCTAAAATGTGAAAGATCTGAAATACGAACCCAGTGGACTGCAGGATGATGTTGCCCTCTTCCTACAGTCTACCGTTCTCCTTCTGGGGGATAGGGAGGGAACTGGGGGACGTTTGTATGACCTGGTAGTGTAGCCGCCCAGTTATATCAGTGCCACCACATGAAGGCGTCCTAACTTCAGAGAAACAAGGAAGTGAAATTCGGCCTATAATCTACGGCCCATAGGAAGCTTCGCAAAACCTGTTCATTAACGATTTATTTTACCTATTACATCTTAACATTTTCACCTGAGGCGCCATATGCAGAAAAAATCGCTAAGGAAGAGGAGTTGCGAAATCTCTAAAGAATCCTACAATGGTGCAATCAAGCCACCGCGGACACACCTTAATGGTAATGGTGCCATGGTGATTAAGGGGCGGCCTAATGGTGCTACTCAGGACCAAGGCGACGCGGTTAATGGGGCTGTAGAGAGTGATGGTGGTAATGGTGGTGATGGTGGTGATGGGGGTGATGGTGGTGATGGTAGTGATAATGGTGATGGTGGTGATGATGGTAGTTTTTTTTTTTTTTTGAAAAGAAGAAGGAACCAAAGGCCAAAAGCCCACAACATTGTTCCCTCCAAGAAAAAACAAGAATAAGAAAACAGAGTGCCAAATTCAAGATTCGTTCATTTCGAGATGCCTGGACACACTGCGTTTGAAAGACTGGAGGTCATAGGCAACAGGAAATACAGACAGAAGGAGACAGTTCCAGAGCTGACCTCTTGCATACATGAAGGACTGGGAGTAACGGTTAACTCTTGCATTAGAGAGATGAACAGAAAATGGATGAGAGTTTGTTGCTACACGGGTGCTACGTGCCCGCCGTAGTGGTGGAGGGATGGTGGCAGGTGTTCCAAAGAGCGATGATGACGGCAAAGTTGATGCTGACGCTATACAGGTGTGTGTGTGTGTGTGTGTGTGTGTGTATGTGTGTGTTTTATCCTCCACAAAAGCCAGGTCCCTTCTTGGTGAAAACAACAACAACAACAAGAGTGACAACAGCAACTACTACTACTACTACAACTACTACTACTGCTACTTCTACTACAACTAAAATAACAATAATAATAAACGAAAATAAATAATAATAATAATAATAATGATAATAATAATAATAATAATAATAATAATAATAATAATAATAATAACAATAATAAAACTATCCCTAAAAACATTAATAAGAAAATCATGATAATTCAACAGCAAATAACAATAATGAAAATAATGATACAGAGGCAAATGATATAATGATGACAATTTAGCTCCCTCTAATGATAAAAATGATGATAATGATAATAATGAGGGTGATAATAACGGTAATTTGGGTGGCGGCGATGGTAAGGATGACACTTAATGGTAATGATGACGATGATGACTCTGATTTTTGCCCTCATTACTCTAGACTGGCGGAAGTAAGTGGGGTGAAGCTGCCCCCTCCCCCCCTCTCTCTCTCTCTCTCTCTCTCTCTCTCTTTCCCTCCCCTAGCCCCCTCACTCTCCCTCTCCCCCAGGACATTTACGGGGAGGGGAATGGGTTAGTTTTTTGCGAGGGGAGAAAGGGAAGGGGGGAGCGGAAGGGAAGGAGAAGGGAAGGGACTGAGGGAGGGAAGAAAGGTAGGTATAATATGGGAAAGTGAGAGGAAAGAGAGGGGATAGGATGGGGGTGAAATGAAAGAGGGAGTGGTAAATGGAGAAATGGAGATGGAGATGGAGATGGAGAGAGAGAGAGAGAGAGAGAGAGAGTGGTATTTACAGTGTTGGTGGCTCGTTGTGGGTAAGCCAGAAATAACGAGGTGGATGACTGCAGAAGTGAAATTGAGGCAGACGGATGGGAAATGTGCAACGCGCTGGAGTGTACTTTGATGTTACTCACTCTCTGGCTCTCTGGCTATATTTCGACGGTCTATTTATCTATCTGTCTCTCTATTTATCTATCTGTCTGACTGTCTATCTGTCCATTTATCTACCTATTTATCTATTTATGTTCTGGTATGTCACACGCTGTCTCTGTCACACACGTTCTCTCTACTACTCTGTTCATCTCGCACACTCACTGTCTACTCTCTTTGTCATTTGCAATTCCCACACGATTACACCCCCCCCTCTCGCACGCGCACACACACACACACACACACACACACACACACACACACACACACACACACACACACATACTCTCCCTCTCTCTCTCTCTCTCTCTCTCTCTCCCTGTGCCCCCGCCTGGTTCGCCCGCCCCTTCCGCCCCTCCATCACCTGGCACTTAAGACACCTGGCAAAAACACCTCACGGCAGGTGTGTGTGTGTGTGTGTGTGTGTGTGTGTGTGTGTGTGTGTGTGTGTGTGTGTGTGTGTGTGTGTGTGTGTGTGTGTGTGTGTGTGTGTGCGCGTGCGCGCGCGTGCAGGGCAAGTGGTTAGAGTGGTGGTCTGCTGTCCTAAAGGGCTTGAGTTCAATCCCAGGCTAGGGTAAGAAGCAGTAAAATTATTTGCACGTCGTTAAAACAAACTTCACCTCCCTTAAGAAATACTGAGCGACATGGTATCAAAATAAATAAAAAAATAATAAATAATACCATCACACCACTCTTGAATGAGACACCCAGGACAGCCAGGGCATGTTCTCGTATTCAGTATGGACGGTGGGAATCAGAGCCCAAGTGGTGACAGGTGAAAAGGGTATGGCAAGCAGGACTACTGGGCATCAGGTAATGAACTGTCTAGTTTATGGTTATGAATAATGTATATGTAAAGATTCCTATCATCATTATCGTCTTCATAATCATCGTTAATTATATAGCTTTCCCGGGCTTCTCTGAGCTGAATAAAATCGTCCAACGTTTGCCAGAATAATAATAATAATAATAATAATAATAATAATAATAATAATAATAATAACAGTAATAATAATAATAATAATAATAATAATAATAATAATAATAATAATAATAATAATAAAAATAACAATAATAATAATAAAAGTGTTTGTAGATGAGGAGAAAGGGATGAAAAAAAATAATTATAACTTGGAATTACAGTTTTATGCAGACGATTTTATTCAGCGGAGGAGAGACTGAAAACAGGAGGGATTAGACTGAATTTTTTTTAACCCTTCAGTGCGAGGGGCTTTTTATCAGCTGAATATAATCGTCTGGAGATAACAAGAGGCTTAAAGTAAGACGATTATACTGAAGAGGTTAAGGGAGTCTTTTAGGTGGAGGAGTTTTATTGAGATTTTATTTTTACCTTTTCGATGCAAGAGAAAAATCGTCTGGAGAGAGAGAGAGAGAGAGAGAGAGAGAGAGAGAGAGAGAGAGAGAGAGAGAGAGAGAGAGAGAGAGTTATAACACAAAGCTGCATATTTAAGAGTGTGGATGTTAAATAATGATAAGGTGTCTTCAGAAAGCAGGTATTTAAATGACAGGCAGGTGTGTGTGTGTGTGTGTGTGTGTGTGTGTGTGTGTGTGTGTGTGTGTGTGTGTGTGAAAACGAAGTGCATGTGAGGGTGTTTTTTAAGTTGCAGTCTGATGGTTTTGTGTTTGATCCTCCCTGCGCCTGTCACACACACACACACACACACACACACACACACCACCACCTCCCTCAAGCGTGTCTCACCTTCCCCTCCCCTCATAAACACACACACACACACACACACACACACACACACACACACACACACATCACCACCTCACTCAAGCATGCCTCATCTTCCTCCGTCGCCTTTCCCCTCTTTCTATCCCAAACCCTCAAACGTCCACCGCCTCTCGCAAAAACCAACCTGTCAGAAGTCCCCGCAGCCCCCTCCCCCTCTCCTGCCGCCCTCCCAGTCCCTCCGTCTCGGTCCAAGCACGTCTCCGTCAGCGCCTTCGTCATAAACCCGCCTCGCCCCGTGATGGACGCACCGTTAACGCCGACGCAGAAGTCCAAACCAACAGGATCCGAGGCGTGGGTGGCTGTGGCGTGGAGAGTGTGATGCCTTGATGGGGAAATGTATTTACAGAACAACTTAAACCCTTGTATCCTGTGATGCACTTAACCAGACGCTTCTGCTTCGATTTCCAAAGACTTTTCAAACTGGAGGAGGTAGATAGAGTTTTCATTAACCCCTTCACTGCTAAATGTTTGTCCCAAGCTCAGTACAATCGTCTGGAGTTTGCAAAAATGGAACAGTATGTCATTGGATTGAAGGGATTAACACTTAGACGACAGGTCATTACAGGGTCGAATAAATAAGTGCACAGAGGTGGAGATAGGATTAGTGAGCGATTTATTATTATTGTTATTATTATTATTATTATTATCATTATCATTATTATTATTTTCTGACATACACTGAAGGATAATTTTTCTCTTCTACATTGGCTAACGCGAGACGATTTAACCCGCCACTGGGAAACCTCATGAGGGTTGAGAGTTAAACCCAAGACGATGAAACGGAACTCTTATGGTGAATAAAATTGTCAGACGGTAGCAAGACTTAAAAACTTAGGTCATCTGTCGTGGTTAAAGGGTAAGTTATTATGATAAACTAGTCTACATAAACTGCTAATCATCATAAAAAAAAAAAAAAATGCTTACTAGTACTGTTTTCCATTTTGGTTTGGTTGTAAATAATCTATACCTGTTTAACTTGGCCTAAAATTGCCATCTCCCTATCTTGAGTACTGAGCTGTAACAAGTGATTAATGCTAGAATATGAAGCAAGTCACGAAGAACTGTTGTGGGAAGGATGTAGAGCCACGGTACTGTCTTATTCTGCCTCTGAGCTACGTGAAATAAGCTGCGAAAGAATAAAAATCAGGGCCAAGTTAAGGTAAAAGGACTATAGTTGATGGAAGAGTTGAAACTGCCATCTATCGCCCATCATCCAATCCTTCAATGTCTATCAGATGAGTAGGGTCCAAGGCGGGAATGACCAGTTGCCGGCCCAGGAGTGGCATTAGGTGAGAAATAAACCCCGACCAGCCCTAGGATTTACACCCCTTTGGACTGCCTCAGCCCACTAGACCACCGGGTATGCATCGGGTTACACGATTACCACAACCTAGTAAATGGTTTCCTGGTGTACAAGAAACCACTTACCTTAACATTCAGTGCAGAGTTACCTGAAGGGGGCGCTGCATCGACTAAGCAGCTCTGTACACAAAATAAGCTCGTTTGTGAATCTGTCCCCCGCCACACTCCACCGCACCCTTGCCCTCGCACCCTCTACATCTGTCAGGGCTGTGTGGGTGGGCCGGGATCTCGAGTCTTTAGTTGGGTATTTGTGGGTAAACACGGAATATCATTAGCTCTTTGTCGGGCGGGATCTCTCTTGGTTGAATATATAACGACCTGGCAGAATAGCGAGAATTAAATTGGTAACAGACGTCTTGGCCTACAAAAGGGCGAGATGGAAGGCGAGCATACTTCAGCTAAGTGAGTGAGGATGTCGAGATGCACACGGGTATATTAAAGGAAAAGTTGTGATAAATAGGAAAGGTTGAGGGAGGAAGGGAAGGGAAGGGAAGGGAAGGGAAGGGAAAGGAAGGGAAGGGAAGGGAAGGGAAGGGAAGGGAGGGAAGTAAAGGGAAGGGAAGGGAAGGGAAAGGAAGGGAAGGGAAGGGAAGGGAAGGGAAGGACCAGGGAGTAAGGTATGGTAATGGAAGGGGAGGAAAGGATGAGAGAATAAGATAAAGTGAGGGAAGGGAAGAGAAGGAAAGGAAAGGAAGGGAAGGGAAAGAAAAGGAAGGAAAGGGAAGGGAAGGGAAGGGAAAGAAAAGGAAAGGAAAGAAAGAAGGGATGGGAAGGGAAGGGAAAGGAAATATAAGGATGTGCGAGAGAGAAAAGGGATGGGATGAATGATGAAGGAGAGAGGGAGGATCGGGATAAAATAAGTGGAAGGAGGAAGGAAGAAACATGAAGTACTGAGGATATAAAAATGCAAAAGAAGGAAGAGAAAGCAGAGAGGAAAGGGAAGGAAAGATGCTGAAGGATGGAAAGGGAATGAGAGGATAGGAAAGGACAAATAAACAATGCACAAAAGATGAGAAAGAAATGATGAGGCAGTGGAGAAAGCTATGGAAAGGAGAGAAACAGGAGGAAAGGAAAAGGAACTAAAGGAGAGATGGAGAAGAAAGGGAGATGCAGCAAGAAGAGACGGGGATAAGGAGAAGGGATAAGGAAGAGAGAGACAAGGAGAAAGAGAGATAATCAAGGAGTAGAGATGATGAAGAGGAGAGGAGAGAGAGGGGAAAAAAAACTAATAAAAAGTGGGTGAATTACGAGTAGGAGAGAGGAAATGGCGTGAAGAGAGGAAAAAGAGAGTAAAAAAAAAAAAAAAAAAAAAAAAAGACAAGAAGGGAAGGGAGAGAGGGTGAAAAGAGAACAGGAAGAAATGATGGAGATGGTGAAGAGAGGAATATAGGAAGACGAAGAGAGAGAGATGGTGAAGGAAGGGGAAAATATTGCAGGTTGAATGATACTAAAAGCCACTCAGAAACAGCCATAAACACAGAAACATAATATTTAGATGTTTATATTCCCACTTCAATAACTCGGAAAGCCTATGAAGCAATGCACAAAACTAAACAGATCTTGCTAAAAATTAACCAGAAATAATGAAACGCACAGGAAGGTTTGCAATATCGCTTCGTTAATCGGCCACTTTCGCGTCTTGTGCTAAAAGGAAGTTGAAAATATTGACGCTGATTATTTTAGTTATTACAAATCGCGTTTAAAACAAAAATATCGCGTGTAAATATCTGTACCTTTAGCTATATAAAATACTTACTGAAGAATTTATGCTTCTATTTTGCCGTAAATAAGGAAAGTACAATATCGCAGGCCGTCCATCTTTTAACAGTGTTTGGGATATTGTTTATTATTCCCCTTATTTCCCGCTAAATAAAACCATAACAATTTTCACCAATACTTGATGTCATGTCAGAACTATTTCTCAAACGATATTTATCTATTTTAAACGTGATTTTTTGGTACCATGAAAATTATTACAGTCGACATTTTCAACTTCCTCGTAGTCCAAAGCTCCAATGGCTAATTCAGAACTCGAGATATGCAAAGGGATTATTGAGCGCGACTGTACACTACATCATGATCAAGGAGTGTGCCAAGACATGCGTAAGTAAATATAGAGAGAGACTTACGAAAGAAACCCGCCCAGGAAAACACTTGAAAGCAGAAAAAAGTGAAAACTGAGAACACGAGCTGGCGAAGTGGTGACGGAGAGTGACAGGTTGGGAGAGAGAGAGAGAGAGAGAGAGAGAGAGAGAGAGAGAGAGAGAGAGAGAGAGAGAGAGAGAGAGTGCTTCTCCTTAATGTCAAGTGGAAAGACTACGAGAGACGAGAGGGGGATAAGAGGAGGAGAGAAGGAGAGAGGAGAGGGGTGAGAGATAAGAGGAGGGGAGGGGAAGGAAAGGGAGGAGAGAGAAATAAGAGGAAGGGAGAAGGAGGGAGAGAGGAGAGGGGTGAGAGATAATAGGACGGGAGGCGGAGGAAAGGGAGGAAAGAGGGATGAATAAATAGGGAGGTAGGGAGCATTTGGATTTAAGGGATGGGAGGAGGAGGAGGAGGAGGAGGAGGAGGAGGAGAGGTAGGAGTGGAGGGAGGGATAGTGAAAGGAGAGAGACAGGGATGGAGTGAGGGATATAGAAAAGGGAAGGAAGAGGTGGAGGAAGAGAAAATAAGGGGGAGGAAGAGTAAAAGGGAGTGGTAGATAGATAGACAGATAGAGAATATAGATAGATAGATAAAAATATAATCGGCTAATACATAAACAGATACATACAATAAGTAGATTAAAATTTGTAAATACTGACAGACACTCAGACAAAACAGTCCATCATGGCTTAGACAGATAGACAGATAGATAGATAGATAGATGGATAGTTGGAGATAGATACAGACAGATGGAAAAATAGATACACAGGTAGATCGACTGACATATAAATAGACAGAGAGACAGATTGATAGAGACTGATTGAAAGGTACACAGATAGATCGACTGAGAGATAAAGAGACAGACAGATAGATAGATGAAGACAGATATAGACTGGTGGAAAGACAGATAGATAGCTAGATCGACTGACAGATAGATAAAAGAGATAGATAAACACAGACACTATCTCCCAAACAAAACATTTCATCATTGCCTATACCAAGAGACGGAGCTGAAAAATTTCTGATTCAACTCTGCCATTAATAACAAGGGCCGTAAAACAAAATGAATATCCCTTAGTCTGGCCTCCTTATTAATAGATAGATAGATAGATAGATAGACAGATAGATGGATGGATAGATAGATGGGGCGATTCAGGGAAGTATAGAGAGATGGGCAGACAGACTCAGAGATTAAGAAAAATATCCCTCTATCTCTTTATTAATAGATAGGCAGACAGATAAATAGATAGATAGATAGATAGATAGACAGATAGATAGATAGATAGATAGACAGATAGACAGACAGGGAAATGGGTTGACTGATAGATGGATAGATAAAGAAAAATAACCATCTATCTCGACATTAATAAGCAAGGCTCGTAAAAAACAACAGATTCTCCTCTGCTTTAGCCTCCCTATAGATAGAAAGATAGACAGATAGACAGATAGATAGACAGACAAAGATAAGCTGACTGAGACAAATGGCTATATACACACAGAGAGAGAAACTGTAGAGAGATAGGTAGGGAAGTATATAGACAGGCAGGTAAAAATTGCTAGATAGATAGACAGGGTGACAGATAGATAGATAGACAGACAGATAGACATACGTAGATAGAGAGGTAAACACAGCTAGGTACAGGCCAGATAGACAGACTGATAGATAAAGCTAAATTTCCCTCTGAACCCTAAAGCCAATGTAGTCTCCTCTCTCTAACCTTCTTATTAATTACAACGCGAATGTAGACGCCAAAAAAATAAAAAAAAATAAAAAAAAATCAATCGCTGCAATTATACGGCGACACAAATATTTTTTCGGTATCGGTGCAGAGACGAAAAAATTAACAGGGCCGATATTGATGTTCGCCAGATTACATACGCGTCCGCCAAAAAGAAAAAAAAGGCGCGAAAAACGCAAATAAGCAAGGTTGCAATATTACGCGTCGCCTGAGAGAGAGAGAGAGAGAGAGAGAGAGAGAGAGAGAGAGAGAGAGAGAGAGAGAGAGAGAGAGAGAGAGAGAGAGACTACAGGTAAATCAATGTCTTTGTTTTTCTTGCTTATTATCTGAACTCTTAACTTTACAAAATCTGGAAAAGAAATCCAATATTCTCTATACTATTCCAAACACGTGTACCTGTATATCTATTAATGTATATCTATCTATCTATCTATCTAACTGTTTCCATGTACGTGTGTCTGTATGTGTAAATGTCTCTGTCTCTGTCTGTCTCTCTCTCTTTCTTTCTCTCTCTCTCTCTGCCTGGATTATCTCACATGGAAAAATTATTACCCATACTGAATTATAAATGTTCTGGCACTAACATGCTATTTATTTTATCTTATTTTTTTTATTCGTTTCAACAATTTATATATGAAAAGTATACAACGTTCAACAGTGCTAAGGTTTCTCTATCATCATCATCATCATCATCATTATCCTCCTCCTCCTCCTTGTCCTCTTCCTCCACCTCCTCGTCTCCCACATCATCAACCTTGTCCTCCTCCTCCTCCTGCTCCTCCTCCTCCTGCTCCTCCTGCTCCTCCTCCTCCTTCTCCTCCTCCTCCTCCTCCTCCTCCTCCTCCTTCTCCTCCTCCTCCTCCTCCTCATCATCATCATCATCATCATCATCATCATCATCATCTTTCTCCTTCGCATCATCATCATCAATGTACCTTCTATGCCATATAGGGTAATTCGAAGCATCATTTCTTTAGCGAATTATTTTCTATCTCACACCTTAACCCCTTCAGCCTGAGAACGTCAATTTTCCTTTTATTCTTTCTACCTCCAGACGATTTTATTCAGCTGAGGATAGACTTCGACCTGGAGGGGTTACATACAGCCTTCACAAACCCCTTCAAGACGAGAGGGTTTTCTTAAGCTGCTCAAAATCGTCTGGAATCACATGAGCGAACTTTTGCACCAATGTAAACACTACAGGTTGTTAAAGGTACCGGAGAGGGACGCCTTCACGTGGTGGCATCGATAAAAGTGGGTTGCTTCACTGCCGGGTTATACAGACGTCCCTTATTACCATCCTCCCTCTTTCCCCCCAAAGGGTCCCCTATTTCCCCCCTCCCTTCCATTCCCCGTAAGGAGGACGGTGGACTGCAGGAGGAGGGCAACTTCAGCCTGCAGTCCACTGGGTTCACATTCAGTTGAGTCTATGGTTGCAACTACTACTACTGGTACTACTATTGCTGCTGCTGCTACTACTGCTACTACCACTATTACTACTACTACTGCTCTCAAGCTCCTAAAACTCACTCTCAGCTGAATAAGCAGAAAATCCTCAACTATTATAGAGTTCGTGGCTCCAGTATTAACACTCTCAGGTTTTTATTCCCTTGCCTGGAAAAATAATCGTCTGGTTTTACTCCAAATAAAATGCTAGAGTTGACCCGACCGTGTGGAGGCTAAAGTAAATAAACAGGAAGATACTAAGCTGGAGTTTATCATCGTTATAGCTAATGTTATCGAGATTTTTAACAACAATAATTTCCTACAAAGATATTAACTAATGCAAAATAAACATGGAATTAATAACGGAAATATTAATAAACACCTAAGTAGATATAAAGCTGCGGAAACGGAATAAATATTTAAATGATAACGAGAATGCTTGTAAAAAATATGTATGTACTACCAGCTAATGAAGAAATATAGTTACTAATAATAAAAATAAATAGTGAATCTAAAGGTCAATATTAGCTAGAATAAAGGAAATATTTAATAACTAGGCTAAATTTTCGATTATGTATAGTAAGTCAATATTAACTGGAATTGTTAGAATAATTAGATAAGAAAATAATAACTAGAATGAATAAGAAACTAATTAAGTAGACATTACCTAAATTATGGAACAGAATTATTAAGTAAAAACTAAAATATATAATAAATAAAGGAAGTATGTGATGCCTGGAAAAAATAAAACAATAAACAGGTGCAGAAAAGGTAGAATAAATAAATAAATAAATAATGAAATACGTAAACAGACACTAGAGTAAAAAAAAATAAAAGTTTATAAATAAATAAATAATTTAATAAAAAACTTAATTACAAGCTAAAGAAAGTAAACACAAAACCGAGAAATTATTAAAAAGAAATTCATTATTACAAACGCAAATAACTAATTAAAGAAAAAATAACTAATAAATATATTTTTTGCCCTACGTGTCCCCCTCTTCATATCTGTCTAAGTATCACAGTGACTTCCTTCCCCTGTGGTGGCGGGGGAGGAGGGGGTGATGGGGGTGATGGGGGTGATGAGGGGGGAATATGGACAGACAGACACAGAAACGGGAGAACAGACACAGACACACAGACATAAACAATAATACAGACACAAAGAGCAAAGACACAGGTAAAGATACATACACACATACAGACGGACAGACAGACAGACAGACACGTACACACACACACACACATATATATACACACTCTCTCTCTCTCTCTCTCTCTCTCACACACACACACACACACACACACACACACACACACACACACACACACACACACACACACACACACACACACACACACACACACACACACACACACACACACACACACTGACGTTACTCTCCCCATCTGCATCTCAGAGTGAACTTGTAAATAAACCACTACGTTGTATCGCTAGAAGGCCATTAACATAAAAATGAGAGAGAGAGAGAGAGAGAGAGAGAGAGAGAGAGAGAGAGAGAGAGAGAGAGAGAGAGAGTAATGGACAGAGGGATAGTTTTGTCTCTAAGGATTATCTGATATTGAGAAACATTTATATATATTTTCGTATCTTACATGTTACCCCATCTGAACCCAGGGACGTCATTTATACTTCCTTGTTCCTCCTTCAAGAGCGCTTTAAAACGAATGGGATAGTGAAGAGGAGATAGATGGGATGAAGGGATGGGGATGAAGAGATGGACGGGATGAAGGGATGTATGGGGATGAAGGGATGGACGGGATGAAGGGAGGGATGAGATGAAGGGAGGGATGGGGATGAAGAGATGGATGGGAATGAAGGGACGGACGGAATGAAGGGATGGATGAGAATGAAGAGACGGGGATGAAGGGATGGATAGGGATGAAGGGATGAATGGGGATGAAAGGATGGATGGGGATGAAGGAATGAACGGAGATTAGATGAACAAGGATGAAATGATGAGAGATGGACAGAGTGTGGGAGATGAAGAGGTAATGTGCAAAAATGACTGAATGACTAGGGAATGCTGCTAACTGGACGACCCTATCATTCCACGACAACAGGAATGGGAGGAATGAGGAGAAATAGGAATGACTGTAGAGCGAAGCCTAACTAATAATAACTTCCCTGTCGTAACTATGCCATATTTACCTTAACTTGGCCAAGATATTCGCCCTCTTTTTTTCAACATATTTCACGTAGCTAAGTGGCAGAAAAAGATAAGAAACGATGTGACATAGCTCAGTGGCGGAATACAGCACTCTGGCTCTACATCCTTTCCACAGCACATCTTCGTGACTAGCATTATAGTCTAACGTTAATCTATTGCTAAAACTCAGTCTTCAACTTGGACGCGTGTCACTTTTAGGCCAAGTTAGAGTAAAACGAGTAGCATATTTCTCTCTCTCTCGGGAGGACATAGAGAAGAGAGTCCCGAATTTCCTCAGCTCTCTAGCTATTCTCTCTAAATTCCTGGCTGTCTAACCAAACTTTCCCTAAGCTAACTTAACTAAACCACCTAACCTAACCTAACTTCGCCTAACCTAACCTACATCTCTCTGAAAAAATAAAGTGCCCAACTCAACCTTTTGGAATCTGAGAATGAGAGAAAATGGAAACTTGAGGAGGAACAGGGACTTGAAGCCGAGGGAAAAATGCAGATCAATAATGCCGGGCCTCTCAACCTCAAAGAGAGAAGATTATTTATTTATCTATTTATTTATTTATTTTTGCTACAGCCAGACGATTTTATTCATCTTGGAAAGGATGTCTCAAAGGTGCTCCTCAATAGACCGTTTATATTTCTGTTCTTGCTGTCTCCAGACGATTTTATTCAGCTTACGAAATAAAAGGGAGAAAAACAATATCTGCTGGTCCAGTCAGATCAATAGGACTTTTAAAATTTCACTGGTGTTGAAGAGGGACGCCTTCATGTGGTGGCATGGATATAACTGGGCGGTGGAGCTGCCTCATTATACAAACATCCCTTAACTCCCTCCCTGGGGTTCAATGGTGGATGGTGGGCTGCAGGAGAGGGTCAGCTTCACTTTGCAGTCCACTGGGTTTACATGCGGATGAACCCTGGATTGCGACTACGACTGCAATTGCATTCTTGGTACCGTCCAGATGATTTTATTCAGCTTTGAGGGAGGTCTATCAAAGCGAAGGGGGTTAGAAACACATTGATTCTAAAACACCTCCATTACTCCATTCAATCCGACGGCGTATTTCTTTAGCTTATTTTTGTTACTTACAGACGATTTTATTCAATGGTATTTACGAAGGACTTTTAATAGTGAAGGGGTGATTGATGGATACAGTTTATATTTTTGTGTGATGCATTCTTGATTCTACCAGACGATTTTCCTCAGCTTACGAGAACTATGAGCGACTTAAAATGAATGCAGTTTGTATTCCAACCCCACCAGTCCGACAATCTTTCTCCAGCTAAATAAAATCGTCTGGAGGTAGCAAGAGGACATGGAAAAATATGTCAACAGAGGAAGAGACTAACTTAATCAATTCTGCTTTCTCCAGATGATTTTACAGTATTATATTTAGGAGAAATGTTTTGAAGTAGAGGAGTTATAAAATACATAAGTTAGTAGTAGGTAGCAGTAGTAATAGGTGTCGCCCCAGGTTCATCTGCAGCGTGAACCCAGTGAATTGCAGACTTAAGATCATTTTCTGCAACTCACCATCCTCCTGTTGCGGGATAGGGAAGTATAGGGACGTTTGTATAGCCAGACAGGAGAGCCATCTGGTTATATCGGTGCCACCACGTGAAGGCGTCCCTCTCCAACACCCAAGTTACAGTAAATGCGGTATTCCAGTGGCCAGCGGGGTGCCACAGGGAAGTGATTTGGGTCCATTTTTTCCACCCTGTATCAGCGAATTGGAAGCTGTTGTGGAATCTCATTCTATAGCGCTTTCACCTTAACCTGGCCCAGATTTTCGTAATTTTATCTCTCATATTCACGTCGCTCAGTGGGAGAAAAAGACAATGCTATACAGCTCTATGTTCTTTCTATAGCACTTCTTCGAGGCTAGCATTGTATAAAACTGCTACAGGTCTTTTATTCTTTCTAAGCAACTTTTCTTGGTTTGCATTATATTCTCTTGTTACTACACTGTTTCGACTGAGCATTTTAGATAGAGGGATGACAATTTTAGGCCAAGTTCGAGTAAAATAGAGTATAATCCCTTTGCCGATGATGCAGAGTGTTTACAGAGCCCTCGACGGTGAAGAGGACACTTCAGCATTACGGACTGACGATTAAAACGTATGTGGTGTGATAATTTTTTTTTTTTTTTTTTTTTTTTACTGACCCCAGGACGGTGGCAGCCTAAGTCGATAGAGAAGTTGTCTGCTGTCCTAAAAGATGCAAGTTCGATTCCCGTCTAAGGCTGAGAACTGTTAAGAATTTCCTTAAAGCAGACTACCAACAAATACCAATACACCATCTCTATGAAACAGTCCTGAAATGTACTCAATATACCCGGGGGGGCGGGGGTTAGCACCAAGGGGAGATGAAGAGGTGTGTGATAAGTAGGAGGACTTTTGGTCTTAGGGAATGGACTGTTAAACCTATGCCCAAAGTCGGACCCAGAAGATAATAAATTTTAAGAGTATAAAATCATGAAGCTGATGGGGAGAAGTAATGATGGTGCAAATCATAGCACTGGAGGGGAAAGGCTGACCAAAGCTGATCTCAGAAAAGATTTGGGTATTTATTATTAGGCGCATCAAGAATATTGTGGCCGATTCAGTTAACGCTCTCATAGTCAGGACAACTGCATTCTACTCCATTTAACGCCACATGAGAGCGGGTCGTAGAAGCCTGAGAGAGTCAAGTTTTAGCACATGTACAGAGGTCCTAGATTCATGGTGAACCGCTGAGGAACTTGAGGACAACCTTAGGGCCAAATGCTTCCCTCTGAGGGTCATCAAACGCTGGAATGCTTTGCCTGAGGAAGCGGTGTCGCCCAGGAATATCTCTACCTTCACGTCCTCGCACGATAAGCATATTAACTCAAGAGCTTAGTAGTGTTTTACGGATAAAGGGACCACTGTAAGAGGTTTTCATTTTGGTTCCCCAATTAATACGAGGAGGTTAGCAACGAAGAGGTAAGAGGTCGGAAATGAATCGGGTAAAACAGACTGGTGGTAACAAGAAAGGAATAAAAAAAATACAGGTCATCGGACTAAAGATGTTAATGCGCCTGTGTGGGCCTCTGCCACGAACACCATAGGTACACATTTTCCCCTCTCCATCCGGGGAGTCAGTCTCGTTAGAACTTCACTCCCGGCCCAACTTTTCTGTTTCAATTCCACAAATGCCCATAATACTTATCATTTTCATTGGGAGGGAAGACATATTGGCCGAACATATGTCCCTCTCGCAGGCAGCTCTTCCCAACATGTCACATGGAGCTCCACCCACCGCGTCGAGATGGTGAAAAGTCCCACCCCTCCGACTCAGACAGCCATCGTGGGAGCCAATAAGGAGGCAGGATTTCAAGCCGTTCTTTCCTCCAATTGGCTGGTTCTTCCACGGTCACGCCCAGTCCCCGCGCGTGGTTGGCTGAATCCGGTGAAGTGGTTTTGTAAACAGTTGCGCTTGGTCGTGCGTAGTGGGAGCGTTGTAGGTGCGCGGACATCCCCAGTGTGTGTGGGGCGAAAACTGTTGGTGTGTGATAATCTGAGAACAAATATGTAAGCGGACGGGAATTAGAAAGGAAAAAGTTGGATAAATGCAGAGGTGATGCTAAGATTGGTTTGAGTGAAGGCGAGAGACGGGAAGAAGACAGAAGGAGGAGTGCGGCAATCGGGGCTGAAGTCTCTGATGGGTTTATACGAAGACACCGGGTCCCCGCAGGAAATGTACTGGGTAAGTGTTCCACCTTCGCCCTACCTGTCCTTTACACCTGTTCCCCCCCTGTTCCACCTGTAAGTTTCCCAGTACCTGCTCCTAGTACGTGGTTTGAGGTTCCTCTGGCTCCCGGTTCTTGCTATCGTCTCAGTAGTCCACGTCCTTCACACTGTAAACTAGCGAGCTCTGTGTAAATCCCCAATCCCCAGTACACCTGCAAACTCCTCAGTACCTGTTCCCAGTACGTATTAAAGGTTCCTCTGGCTTTTGGATCTCGTCAGCGCGTCTAAGATATCTAGTATGTCGTTAACTTTGACCGCAAACTCGCAAGCTCTGTGTTTGCCCGACCCCCAGTACACTTAAAAGTCCCCAGTACCTGTTCCCAGTACAAGGTTCCCCTGGTTCTCGGTTCTTGCCAGGGCGTCTCAGGGTGCCCATATCGTTAACTATGACCGCAAACTCCCAAGCATTCAGTGTCGGTCCAGTCCCCTCCCACCTGCTTATCTATCCTTGTCTTTAACTCAGAGATTATTATTTTTTTTTGTTATAACCTTCCCTACAGCAAACAGCCACGAAAGGACCGATAGCCCTGTTGGTGTTTGCTTTCGTTTGTACTCCTTTGTACTCCCCAAAATTTGTGATACCCAATGCCTTTAACCCTTTCAGTACGGTGACGCCTTAATTAGCCTATTCGTGCTGCCATCAGACGATTTTCCTCAGCATATGGCATAATTGGGGTTATTGGCGAGAAATCCACCCTCCCTCGCACCTTCCGAAGTTAGTGGCACCTACTCCCTATAACCCCTCCAAAATGGTGACTTTTTACATATTTAATTCTTATGGTCAGACGATTTCCCTCAGCATATAGAAAGAGGGTTAGGAACATAAAATCCGCCCTCAGTACTACCCTCCTAAGTCAGTGGCATCTCGTCCCTATAACGTCTTCAGAATAGTGTCGCTTTTCTTTCATTAATTCTTACTGTCAGATGATTTTCCTCAGCTTACGAGTACCGATACCTGTAGTAGGAGGTTAAAGACAATCTACATTAACTCCTTGGCTATGTAGCTGGCCTCTCCTAAACTCATAAAAAAAAAAAGCGTCTTGCGGAGGTTAATTAGTGGTGTGCCCAGGTGAGATGAGGTGAGGTGAGGCCAATTAGAGCAGGTGGGGGAAAGTGTGTGAGTAATGCCGATTGAACGTAGAATCTTCAGTAATAATTCTTGTCGTAAACTTGGAGCACACACACACACACACACACACACACACACACACACACACACACAATAAAATCTCTTTTGTTTCTCAAGCGTGCCAGTTCTTCCCTCAAGGAATTCTGTAGCGCTTGAGACACGCTTACATTTTTACAGTTAAAAAAATTGTGACCACTCATCATCATCATCATCATCATCATCATAATAATAATAATAATAATAATAATAATAATAATACCGCGATTGTTACATTACATCCTGCCTCTTCTATGTCCTATAAAACCGACAGGAATTAAACAGAAATACATCATCGTACTTAAGAGATTAATCCCAGTGCGAAGAGATAAGAGAAGGTGAGAAAGTGATACCTGAACTTAGGACTCTTAAGTAACTGGCTATGGCGGTACTTGGGGCGCATCATCATCATCATCAACAACAATCACAACCACCACCACCACCACCACCACCATCATCATCGTCATCATCATCATCATCATCATCGTGACCTATTCTGCCAGCTAATAATTCCCACGTTTCCTCTGTATTAAAAACCCTCTTCCCCGTTCTTTATAAATCATCCGCCCGAAGGAAGAAGGAAATAAGGAGCATCAATGTACTGCGATGGAGGTATGGGCAGGTGAGAGGATGGTGTCTGAAACTACATTATCATCACCATCATCATCATCATCTTCACCTTTTCCACACCTACAATCATCTGTAATAATTTTTGCGGTGAATATAATCATCATCATCGTGACCTTTTCTCCACACCTAGGGAAGACACCAGAAATAATTACCACATCATTTTTGCAACAGATAGATAAATATATATAAGTAGATAGACAGATAGATTGATAGACAGATAGATAATTATAATGGGGACGTGTCCAAAAAACACCAGGCCTCTTTATACTCTCAATTTAAGCGTCTGGTGGTAACTGTGAGAGAAAGAATTAAGAAAAAAAAATGTCTGTGAAGAAATTATTCCCAGCGTAATGAACCTTGCGAGACACATTAATTTCTATGGTTCCGTTCATCTTCACTTGGCCCAGATTTTTGTCCTTTTGCAGCTCATTTCACGTAGCTCAGTGGCAGAGAAAGATATTACTAGGGTTCAGCATCCTCTTTACAGCACTTCTTCGTGACTAGCATCGTATTCTGGGAGATTTGTGTCCCCCTGAAGCTTACTTAACGTGGCTCAGTGGTGGAAAAAATTATACTGTGACTCGGCATCCTTTCTGTGGCACTTCCTCGTGACTAGCACCATATTCTAGTGTAATCTAGAATAATACTACAGCTTAACATCCTTTCTGTGGCACTTCTTCGTGACTAGCATCGTATTCTAGTGTCTATTTCCCTTCTAACACCTCGAAGCTCAAGAAAAGATTAGAATTTTATGCCAAGTGAAAGTGAACAGAGTATAGCACATCATAGTAATATCATAACACCTTCACCAATATATTTTAATGTTTTTCTTGCTACCTCCAGACGATTTTCCTCATCTTTGGGGAAACCTGGAAGGGGAAGGAGGTTGGTAGAGAAATCCCCAGTTAATCCCTCCCTCTTGTGCCGCGAAAATCCTCTCCAGTTTATGAAAATCATCGAGTGTTAGTAAGAAAAATGGAAAGGAAAAATAAAAAAAATGTTGTTGGGCTGAAAGGGTTAAGGGCTTGAGGTTAATTTGTATGTGAAGGAAAGCTGTGACAATAATAATAATAATAATATTAATAATAATAATAATAATAATAATAATAATAAAAATAAGGCAAAGCGTTCATCCACAATACTTACAGAATAATCGATAATAATAACAATAATAATGATAATAATAATAATAATAATAATAAAAAGTGTTCATCCGCAATACTTACATAATAATCGATAACAATGACAAAAAATATAAATAATAATAATAATAATAATAATAATGTCAATAATAATAATAACAATAATAATAATAATAATAATAATAATAATAATAATAATGAGGCCAAGCGTCCATCCACGCTACTTACATAATAATCGATAACAATGATAAAAAAATAATAATAATAATCACCATAATAATAATAATAAAAATAATAATCATCGACTTCAGGACTGAGAGAAATCTTACTAAATCGTCTGGTTATTTCTCAAAAAAAAAAAAAAGTCATCGGAAATAGTGATAACTGACGAGCGATAGGAGGGATTTTTCGAGAGTTGGTAAATCGTCCTCTCTCTCTCTCTCTCTCTCTCTCTCTCTCTCTCTCTCTCTCTCGGAAAAAATAAAAATCGGTCCCATGCGTCGATCTACACTTGTGAGTTGTGAAAAATGCCACTAAATCGTCTACTACTGTCTGAAAAAAATCGTCTGAGAGAGAGAGAGAGAGAGAGAGAGAGGCACTATTTTGCAATGGATTTTATCAGCCTCTCTCCTGAAATATATTATTTTATTCTTATAAAATTCAAACTTTTTTTTTAATCCCTTTTTTCTACCCGGGATTTTAGGATTTAAGGCCGGATTACCAGCTGACCTCGGAGGCTCCCTAACACCTCTCATTTAGCGATTTATTTTTGGATATTACACCTTACCATTTTCTGTTTATTTTATTTTTTTATTTATGTGGTTTCAATATCGGTTTCGTTTTCGTTAGTAATTTACAAAGGGATATTAATGAGTACTGTCCGGAATAAATCGCTCAAGAAGTGGTGTTGAGAATTAATTTACCCCAGTTGCCAAAGGTCATTGCTAGAAATTTCGTCATGTTATGTAAATAATAATAATAATAATAATAATAATAATAACAATAATAATAATGGTAAAAATAATAAAAATAATTATAACTGTAGTAGTAGTAGTATTAGTAGTAGTAGTAGTGGTAGTAGTAGTAGTAGTAGTAACAAAAACAACAATAATAATAATAATAATAATAATAATAATAATAATAATAATAATAAAATGTCACCAGATTTAAGTAGTGAATTTGGCGGCTCCGATTCGAATCCTAAAGACGAGATTATAATTTTTTTGGTGGACGTGATTTTAGCGAGAGATGTACAGTTTAGGTCAATTGTTCGTGTACATTTAGATTCGCGTATTTTACTCTCTCTCTCTCTCTCTCTCTCTCTCTCTCTCTCTCTCTCTCTCTCTCTCACAGTGAAGGGATTAATGAAGGCTAAATCTAACCCCTTCAGTTCGAAAGTGTGTGTGTGTGTGTGTGTGTGTGTGTGTGTGTGTGTGTGTGTGTGTGTGTGTGTGTGTGTGTGTTTCCCTCTTAACACCGTATTTCCGTATTTCCCTTACTCTTAACTAATTTATCGCCCATTTATCTCTCCCTTGGGCCTCGTATTTCTAGGTCCTTATTTATCGCCAGTAATAATTTCCTGTCGTGACGTATTTTCTTTGGGAAATTATTCAGGCTTTGATCTGATTTTCCGTCGGTGTTGATTTTCTCTTGGAAGTTTATTATTATTATTATTATTATTATTATTATTATGATGATGATGATGATGATGATGATGATTTTTATTACTATTATTACTGTCTTGAAAATGATCTACTGCGGCACTATTACATTATTATTATTATTATTATTATTATTATTATTATTATTATTATTATCATCATCTTCATCATTATTATTTTTACTACTATTTTGAAAGTGATTTACTGAGGCACTGTTATTATTATTATTATTATTATTATTATTATTATTATTATTATTGTTATATTATTATTACTATTTTGAAAGTGATCAACTGTGGCAGTATTACTAATATTATTATCATCATCATCATCATCATCATTATTATTATTATTATTATTATTACGGAATCTTTGTCACTCATACAACACTCTCGGTACTTGCTAATAAAGGATACCGTCAGAATTAATTTTACCCTCGAAAATGCTGTATTATCCGTGCCATACTTATAGGCCCGCATTTTAAGTGGCTTCGGGATCTTACTTTACACCTTCTCTTTAGCGATTTATTACGTTCATTACGCCTAACACCCCTCCTAGATGTTACTAATCCATTTTACATTAATATTAAAATTATACACAGTAAAAATCAGGCAAAATAATGTTAGGAAGTAATATGGGAAATAAATAATGTAATAACAATGTAATAAAGTACTATGGGAAATAAATCGCTACAGAAGAGGTGTTACGAAGCTTTAAATGCCACTTGTAATACGGATATCCTAACTATACTCCTTTTACCTTAACTTGGCCAAGATTTTTGTCCTTCTGTTGCTTATTTCACACATAAAATACGGTAATACTGTGGCTCTACATCTTTTCCCTTGCACTTCTTCGTGACTCTCATCCTTACTGTCCTTCTCCGTGTTACATAAATCATTCTAACATCGCCATATTCTGTACAGATAACGTGCAATTATTAACCAGCTGTATCCAGAAATAAATCGCTAAGGAATAGGTGCTAGGGGAGAATATGGACCTCAGAATATGCTACATTATTCTTAAGCTGTCAATTGAAGTGCCAGTCAGATCACCGTTATATTCCTTTCACATTAAACTGGCCTAAAATTACCATCTCTCCGTCTTGAATGCTGAGCTGTGAACATTAGATTAACACTTGACTACGATGCTGGTCACGAAGAAGTGCTGCGGGATGGATGTATATGAACTAGAGTATTGTCTTTTTCCGCCACTGAGGTAGGTGAAATAATCTGCAAAAAGGATGGAAATTTGGGCCAAGTTAAGGTGAAAAGACTATAGTTAAATTCCGTCTAACATCTTCAGTCCTCTTTTTTTTTTTTTTTTTTTGTTACCTTCAGACGATTTTTATACAGGCTTAGAGAGAGAGAGAGAGAGAGAGAGAGAGAGAGAGAGAGAGAGAGAGAGAGAGAAAGTGTACCCGGGGGTGGGTTGGTGTAGCCCTCCTCAACCCCCTTCACAAGGAGAGGGCTTTCCTTCTCAATAAAATCGTCTGGTGATAATATGAGTGATTACTTTTGACAGGCAGATGAGAGCTGGACTGTGCTAATTACTTCTGAGGTGTCAGTCAAGGTGTCTGTCACATGTCCAAGCAGTCATTAGCTCTCATTTTAAACTGATTATTAATCCTTTTATCAAGACGGTAAAAATGGCTAAATATCCCAATCAGGTCCATTTTTTACTATCATTTTTATTCTTGCTACATCATTCAATAAAAACGTACACTGCTTACTTTACTTGAGGATAATTTCTGCCACTTTAATTTATCTTGAAAGCATTTTATTTATTTATTTATTTATCCAGTTAGTTAGTTCGTTAGTTATTTAGAATTCCTTGCTGGGATTTGAACCTTGTAGATATCGCAATCAGATCTCATGCTTATAATTGCCTTCAGATTATCACAAGAATTTAATCAGCTACATGAAGCCCCAGGGTCTGACTCGGTGAATGGTCTCTCTTAATTTATCCCATACACATCTGCTTGTAATGTATTTTCTTTTCCTGCCAACCTTTCGGGTGCGAAATGATGAAGTGCGAAGGAGAACTGGAGTTGTTCGGGAGATGGCTGGTAGAGTTGAGCAGAGGTTGTTGCGATGGTTTGGGCATATGGAGAGAATGGATAATGAGCGATTGGTGAAAAAGATAACTAGATCTGATGTGAGAGGTGTAAGGCTGAGAGGAAGACCACGAATAGGATGGATGGACAGTGTGAAGAGAGCGCTGGATGCAAGAGGGATGTCTGTTGAGCAAGGAAGAGTGGCTGTGCGTGACAGAAATAAATGGAGAGAAATTGTGAATGAATAAGTGATGATGCAGCCCTGAGGGGATATTCTCCCGCATTTTGTCTGATCGGCTAGTCAGGTCAGCTGCGGGTAAGGGGATGGGTCTATTATGATGTGGCAGGGGTAAACCAGCTCTGCTGTCGGGCCCTGCTGCGGATGTCACTGATTGCATTGCGCTGTTGACCCTTGTGCGGTGTGGTGCGGTGAGGATCTGTCCGTTCTCCCCTTTGGGGCTAAGATGCGAATGAATGTGTTTGAATAGATGAGTAAATGGGGAGTGTGTCGTCCTGTCTCGGCTACCTCCCTTTCCTTGGGGGAAGTAGCCTAGGTATATAGATAGATAGATAGCCAACCTTCAAGCGGTTTTATCCACCTACAGGAAACCCCTCCTTTTGACTGGGCTATAGGCGCCGGAGAGAGAACAGGAAGCGTTGATTATGAAGGCAGGATAGAGTTCATGGGCTGGGGAGGTGAAAACTGGGTGCACAGGGGGGAGTAGAGTGTGAGATGTCATTTTAATTTTTGGTTTTGCTATGTCCTTTTATTCTCAAGCCAGAAGGAGCTTTTAGTAATGGGGGATTGGATAGCGTCGCCATTAACCTCACTCCTGATTATCCCAAGCTGAATGGAATTCTCTGGTGGTGGTGGTGGTAGTAGTAGTAGTAGCAGTAGTAGTAGTAGTAGTGGTGGTGGTAGTAGTAGTAGTAGCAGTAGTAGTAGTAGTAGTGGTGGTGGGAGTAGTAGTAGTAATAGAAGTAGTGTAACAGTAGTAATATTTCCAACCCAATGCTCATATGAAAGTGAACCCGGTGCATTACAAGCTGAATTTTTCCTTCCCTTGCAGTTCACCATCCACTTTTCAGGGGATAGGGGGGGAGTTGAGGGACCTTTGTATCACCGGGCAGCAGAGCACCTCGGTGCTACCACATGAAGGCGTCCCTCTCCAGCACCAGTATCAAGACTAACACTAAAATATCTCTCTAGGTCTGAAGGAAATGAGGTTACAAGGAGAAGAAGAGGGACGAATTAGGGTCACAGACATCAAGATAGCAAGGGCTGAAGCGCACAAACACGAAAGAATCACTGGAGCACAAACAGGGACATCTTATAGCACAAACGGTGATATAGTAGCTACAAACGGGGACAGCTTAGGAATACAAACAGGGAAAATACAAACGGGGACATCCTTGGAATACAAATGGGGACAGCTTCAGAATACAAATGGGGACATCCTTTAAACACAAACGGAGACATCTTCGGAATACAAACGGGGACATCTTTAAAATACAAAAGGGGACATTCTCACAGTACAAACGGAGAGAGAGAAAAAGTACCATTGGCCACCCACAACAACAGCCAGGCAACGTTACAGTAATTAGATCTAACTAAATGAGTATCCCTCCGCGCACACACACACACACACACACACACACACACACACACACACACACACACAGCCCCCAACACATACCCACACCTACACACACCCGTCGCGCCCTCCATCCCACGCCACACCCACATACACCCCTCAACCTACCCTCTCCACGCAAACCCAACTACCCACATACACCCCTCCGCCCCCCACACACTCATATTTACACACCCGTCCCACACCCACACATAACACCGCACCCCATCCCACATACACAACGCAACCCAACCCAACACACATAACACTGCACCCCCCAACCACACACAAAACACCACACCCAACACACACACACACACACACACACACACACACACACACACACACACACACACACACACACACACACACACACACACACACACACACACACACACACACACACACACACACACACACACACACACACACACACCCTACCGCCCGCTGCTTCTGGGGTATCATCGCTCGCGGATAATGAGCGGATTAACCTCACTTTACGGGCTTAGCGGCGGGTGGTGGTCGGGATGTGGCCGCCGCTACTATACTCCTTTCACTCTAACTTGGCCTAAAACTGCCATCTCTCGAATTTTGGCTGTAACAAGAGAGCAAAACTAGAATATGGTACTAGACTATTCTTACTCTAACTTGGCCTAAAACTGCCGTCTCTCCATCTTGAATTCTGAGTTGTAACAAGAGATCAACACTAGAATATGGCGCTAGATTATTTTTACTCTAACTTGGCCTAAAATTACCGTCTCTCCATCATGAATTCTGAGTTGTAACGAGAGATCTACACTAGAATATGGTACTAGAATATTTTTACTCTAACTTGGCCTAAAATTGCCGTCTCTCCATCTTGAATTTTGAGTTGAAACAATAGATTAATACTAGAATAAGGCACCATAGTTCGTTCAATTTAAGTTGGCCTAGATTTTCGTCCTTTTGTATGTTGTTACACGTACCATAGTGGGCGAAAACGACAATGCTACGGCTCTACACCCTTTCCAATAGCACTTCTTCGTGACTAGCATCGTAATCTAGTGGTAATTCGAGTTGGTAGGAATAATATTTTTTAGAGATTGCGAAAATAAAATTAAAATGACTCACGGATTTTTTTTCTTTATTTTTGCTCTGTCCAGACGATTTTTTTTTTTTTTTTTTTTAGCTCAGGTATAGGCCCGTATTAAGGATGTCCCTAACACCTTTTCCTCAGCGATTTATTTTTGGGTGAGGTTGGTAATATTCTTCTGTACGTCATTTATGCGGAGTATGGCGATATTGGAAGGATTTATGTAACGCAGAATAGGACAGTGAGGTGTAATAAGCCAAATAAATCGCTTAGGAAAAGGTGTTGGGGAGCTTCCTTAACCGACGAGAATACCATACCTGTAGATATAGACTCGTATTCTCGTAAGTTCAGGAGGCTCCCTAACACCTCTTCCTAAGCGATTCAGTTTGCTTATGACACCTTCCCATCCTCCTCTGTGCTACTTAACACATTCTAATATCACCAAACACTTCATAAATAACCTATAAAATGATATTAAGCGCATGTATCCAAAAAATAAGTCGCTAAGGAAGAGATGTTGGGAAGCCTCCTTAACTGACGAATGCTGCTCTCCTGAAGGGAATAAAAAATCGTCTGGTGGAAGGAATAATAATAATAATAATAATAATAATAATAAAATGGCGCTTTCGGCTTATAGGTTTTAACCGTCATTTTTGGAGAGATTAATTATAGTTCACTGTTGTATGGTTCTATTTTTTATTCACAGACTCAATTTTAAATATTATTTTAACTTTAAATTTTAACTACAAATTTCAACTATTATTTGAACTTCAACTTTTAACTATTATTTGAACTTAGAATTTCAACTATCATTTTAACTTGAAATTTTAACTATTATTTTAAACTGAAATTTTCACTTTTATTTTCAGTTCAATTTTTGCCTATTATTTTAACTTCAAATTTTAACTTGAAATTTTAACTATTATTTTAACTTCAGTTTACTTCAAATTTTACTATTATTTTAATCTCCAATTTGAACTTATTATAACTTTATATTTTAATTAGCTTCAAATTTCAACTTCAAACTTTAACTATTATTACAACCTCAAATCTTAACTACCTGTATTATTTTAAGTTTATATTTATTCACAAGCTTAGTGAGGCTGATAATATTTCGCTCTTGTTCGGTTCTATTTATTTATTTATTTATTTATTTATTGACGTTTTCACAAGTTCTTTAATCTCGGAAACTCATTATTGATCCGTATTTATGAGGAAGGGGGAAGGAGAGGGAGGGGGAGACCGAGGATGAGATGGAGGGATGGAGTGTAGAGGTATATGAGAGAATGGGGGGTGTGAATTGGAGGAGAGGGCAGCGTAATGGCAGGGGACAGAGCGGTATGGAGGCGATTTGTTTGTGGCCACCTCTTACGGGATTAAGGTGTCTGGTTATAGACAGACAGATGGAGAGATAGATAGATAGATAGATACAGATAGATTTTTAAGAGAATTGTTAACTTATTCATTCAATTTTCATGGAACTTAAGCTTAACATTTTTCTTACCTCTTGTCATTTGATGTACGCTTGATTGGGCTGCTTATTTTTATTATTATTATTTTTTTGCTAATAATGATAGATGTAAGCTTAATTGACCCGCTTCCTGGCTATTTATATTTATTCTTTAAGACTCAAGCTTAATCTCCTTGGTTAATATTAGTATTATTATTATTATTTATCATTCGCTGCAGACTCAAGCTGAACCAACCCTGCCCATTACTACCACTACTACTGCTACTACTACTACTACTAAGGCTACTACTACTATTACTACTACTACTACTACTACTACTACTACTACTACTACTACTATTATTATTATCATTATTATTATTATTATTATTATTATTATTATTATTACTATTATTATATTGTAGAGTCAAACCAAACCAATTCTTTACTGGTATGTTTTTTTTTTCTATTATTTGTACATTCAGACTTAAGCCACCCTTTACCTACTTAATTTCATAGGAGGATCAGTCGCTAAGGAAGGGGCGTTGCGAATTCCGTATGCCAACGAAAATGAGTTTATTATTACTATTATTATTATTATTATTATCATTATTATTATTATTATTACTGTTATTATTATTATTATTAATATTAATAATATTATTATTATCATCATTATTATTATCATTATTATTATTTGTACTACAGGGGACAAATTGATGTTGTCACTGAGTTCCGTATGAGCTGCGGACACAAATACTGATCCGCTTCACTACGATATATAATGAAACGGTGAGCGATGACTTTTGGAACCCAGTAATGTTTCCTTCAGAGACTAACGCGTTTTCAGAATACTAAGAAAGAGTTCCATAATTATCCGATAAGAATAAGGGTTGAAGCGTTGTCCCGACCATAAGGGGCTAATTAAACAGTACAGGTAAATGAGACTACCAAGACGCACTCTCAGGTAAATAAGATTACCTGGCGTTACCTGGAGTAGAGGTCTTGTTCGTTAAGGAAGCTCCCTAACACCTTTTCCTATGCGATTTATTTTGCTTACTGCGTTTTACTGTCCTTCTCCGTGTTTCATAAATCATTCTAATATCGGCAGACTCTGCATAAATAGCGTACCAAACGATACTAGCCAGCCCTATTCACAAATAAATCGGTAAGGAGGTGGTGTTAGGGAGGGGCTTTCCGCTTTTCTCCCAACCTTGCTCAGTGGCAGTCGCTCAATACACAATAATTAATAGCAAGTGTGCGTGTGTTTACCAGGGGATGCTATACACACACACACACACACACACACACACACACACACACACACACACACACACACACACACACACACACACCACATGGGTCTACATAACCAATCAGGTCCTTAGAAAATAAGCAAGACACCAGACCCCTTATTTCCATCACACACACACACACACACACACACACACACACACACACACACACACCTGACCCCCTTATTTCCATGTCTCACAGGTGTCCTTCTTATCACGGCGACACTTTTCCATTCAGACGTTTTTTTCTTATATATTTTTTACAAGACGCTTTTTTGGATTTTATTTCGGTTACCCCTGGACGATTTTACCTATTAATATTTTTAGTGGAGCGATATTTCCCTCAGATGAGCAAGATAGAATTTTTTTCTTTAGATTAATTGCCTAAGTGTGTCAATAACAGTGCAAAAAGAGATGAAAATTGTCTACGTCAAGAATGTGTGACTGATTACTACTACTACTACAACTAATAATAATAATAATAATAATAATTTCATTCATCATTCATTCATTGCCAGACGCCATGTATAATAATAATAATAATAATAATAAAAAGTTTGCAATAATTATCAAGGTGTTTGTTTTCTTTCAAGGCGTTTTTTTACTTTACTCCTGTCTCAAGTTTCTGTCAAATTTAATAATAAATCTTAAATCTCCGGAAGGATTTATGATTAATTTATGTATCTCCATTTATCTTTTCATTTCTATATTGTAATTATTATTTTCTTTTTGGAAGTAGAGGGGTAGTAATACAATCAGCCTTTAGTATGGGTGCTTAAGTATTTCTGAAAACGAACGAAAATTACTTAAAAATAGTGATAATATGTGAGATAGTGATGTTGTGGTGATGTATTTTGCAGGCCTGTGGAAGTTGAATGTTCCTTGATTACAGCTGAGAATATGCTGGTGATGCTGTGGTGATGTGAAGAGTGGTGTGGTGGTGGTGAAGGAGGTATTGTGGTAGTGATGTGATGGCGATAGTGTGATGATGGTACTGGTGATGGTGGGAGTGTGGTGTGGTGGTGATGAGAGGTGTGATGTGATGGTATTAGGTATGGTGTGGGGAGAGGTGTGTTGTGATGGTGAGGAGAGGTGTGATGTGGTGGTGCTGAGTGTTGTGGTGGTGAGAGGTGTGATGTGGTGAAGGGGATGCTGCAGTGGTGATGAGAGGCATAGTGTGATGAGCTCGGTGTTGAGATGGTGAGTGTCGTATTACACACACACACACACACACACACACTTTTCCTGGTCAAAGACTGTCCGTTTCTTCTGCCTCCTCTTTCTTCGTTATTAATTTTCTTATATAACACCTTAAAATTTTTGGGTGATATTAACAGCAGTGGTGCAGTAAGAGTGGTGATAATTGGTACATGAGTGTGGTGGTGGTGGTGGTGATGGTGGTAGTGGTGGTGGTGATAGTGGTGATGACAGTGGAACCATGTAGACTACAACCACGAAAATAGCAATAGTAGGGCTAGCTTTGTGTGTGTGTGTGTGTGTGTGTGTGTGTGTGTGTGTGTGTGTGTGTGTGTGTGTGTGTGTGTGTGTGTGTGTGTGTGTGTGTGTGTCTGTGTGTGTGTGTGTGTGTGTGTGAGAGAGAGAGAGAGAGAGAGAGAGAGAGAGAGAGAGAGAGAATGTGCCTGCTCCTTCACTACTTCACCTTTATGCTGGCTTCTGACTCAACCATCCCAGCTCTCACTCACAACCACACTGGGAGTTAGTCATTTAGCTAGCAGTGTGTGTGTGTGTGTGTGTGTGTGTGTGTGTGTGTGTGTGTGTGTGTGTGTGTGTGTGTGTGTGTATTTCATCATTTGCATACATATAGTTTTCCTCTCCCTCTGTCTCTGTCTCTGTCTGTCTGTCTCTCTCAGGCAATTATTCAGCACTAATGCGCTGTTCCTCCCCCCCCCCTTCCCCTCCTCACCAAGCTCCTCTCTCATTTCAGCTTTTATTTCCCTAAACATACCGTACATACAGTCTCTCTCTCTCTCTCTCTCTCTCTCTCTCTCTCTCTCTCTCTCTCTCTCTCTCTCTCTCTCTTTTAGTTCTTTCTATTTGCTGTTCACCTTGGCGCTAACTTATAATCCAGCCATACATACCCTCTCTCTCTCTCTCTCTCTCTGTCTTTTAGTTCTTTCTATTTGCTGTTCACCTTGACGCTAGCTTTTAATCTAGCCATGCATACCCTCTCTCTCTCTCTCTCTCTCTCTCTCTCTCTCTCTCTCTCTCTCTCTCATCTCTCTTTCTCTCTCTCTCTACCAAATGATACAACCACATTTTTTTCCCCTTCACAACCTGTATTTGTCGGCATTTTCACACACACACACACACACACACACACACACACACACACACACACACACACACACACATTATAGAAAAACAACTGAGTATCGGATCTAAAAAATTTTCATCCGTACACGACCAAGTTTTTTTTTTTTTTTTTTTTTTTTTTTTGGGTAATGGCGGGAGGCTGACTGAAAAATCGGGTGTCGTTTATATGTATTATAATTTTTGCCTGTTTATTTTTGTGATTATATTTGAGTATGTGAGCAAATGTGAGTGTGGGTGCGATAGGTGTGTGTCGGGGGGGGGGAGGTTGGTTGGGGTGTGTGTGGGGGGGGACAGGTGTGTATGTGTGAGGGATGTGTGTGTGTGTGTGTGTGTGTGTGTGTGTGTGTGTGTGTGTGTGTGTGTGTGTGTGGTGATTTTTTAGTATTATCATGTATTGTTAATATATCAGTAGAGTGGAGGACTTTCAGAAACAGTAAAGCACAGACGTCATCATCATCATCATCATCATCATCATCATCATCATCATCATCATCATCGAGTTAGGATACTGATGAGGATAACTGCCGATAATGACCCTATAATAATAATAATAATAATAATAATAATAATAATAATAATAAAGATAACGATAACTATAGCTTTTGTTTCGCATCCCATGTTCTGTCAGGCATAACCAATAAATAAACATGATAATTATTTTTATGACACCTGAGATAAACAAAAGGCTAAGGGAAGCGTCTTAAAGGAGGAAATATTAATCTTGAGTTTCCTTTGACAAAGTTTGAGAATAATGAACTCTCTTGGTAGCCATTATTTATTTATTTATTTATTATTTATTCATTTATTTGCTTATTTATTGATTTTATTATTTATTTGTTGTTTATTTATTTATTTATTATTTATTTATTGTCTATTTATTATTTATTTATTATCCATTAATTATTTATTAGTTTAGTTACTTATTTGTGCTATTTATCAATTATTTGTTTATTTGTTTATTCATTTTTCTATTTGTGTGCTGGTAAGTATCTATGATTTATTTATTTATTTATGCGCTATTTATTATCTATGATTTATTTGTTTATTTGTGCTATTATTAATTAATTTATTTATATATTTGCATATGTTATTTATTATTTAATTAGTATTTATTGATTTATTTATCTATTTGTGCTATTTATTATCTATTTAAAATTTAAATTATTTACTTATTTATTTATCTACTTATGTGCTATGCATAATCTATTATTTATATATTTATTTATTTTAGTCTTAATCAAAAGAAATATATAATTTTTTTTTAGAGGAGTAAGAAAAACATCCTCAAAGAATGTCTCCTCACTATTTTTCCTTTGATAACGAAAACATGAAAATTTTGAGTTTAATAAAAAAACATAATGTTTTTTTTTTTCCTACGTGTTTTTTTAAGTGGATAAGTGTCAGAAAATATTTATTTAAAAAATTCTCTTTTAACTGATGTTGCAGCTGGTGAAGAAAAAATAAAAAGTCTTTATGATTTGTTAAAAAATAAAAACAAATATAAAAAAAATATATAAAATAAAAACGCACTATGACCGAAAAAAAAACTAAAAGCGTGCTGTGATAAAAGAAATGATAAATGGAAAATGAAAAATAAAAACGCACCATGATTTAAAGAAAAAATAAAAAGAGTAACATAGAAATGGAAAAAAAATAAAAAATAAAAATCCACTATATTTAAAACACAAATGATTAAAAAATAACAATAAAAACACACTATGACTAAAAACTGAATAAAAATAAAATAAAAAATAAAAACGCACTATGATTAAAAAATAAAAATAGGATAAAAATAAAAAACAAAAAAATAATAATACACAACAAAAAATAAAAATTAAATAATGAACGAAGATGAAAACGCACCATGATTAAAAAAGATATCATTCATTCAAAATTTTCTGACGTGGATAAAGATAAAAATACAAATAAATAAATAAATAAATAAAACCTAGACGTAGAAACATAGCTAGTCTCCTTTGCTGGTAATAAAGTTAAATAATGTAGAGCTGGATTACCCTTTCAGCTGCCATGGACGAATTTGGGGTGTGGGTATTTTTGTCACGTTCCAGGGTATTTTATTTATTGTGGAAAATTTCGAGAGCTTATGAGGTTAATTGAGTAAGTTTTTAATAATTTTTTTGTGTATAGATTTTGCGTCAATGGGATAAAATCGTCTTGTGGGAGGCTGAGTAGGAGAAGAGGAAAGAGTCGGGTGATGATAATAAAAATATTACAGGTACCAGGAAATAAATAAAATAATAAAATAGATAAGTAGATAGATACAGATAGATAGACAGATAAATAGATAGATAGACTGAGACTGATAGATAGATAAAAAACTGGTCATTTCTTCTTTTTGGTGCTTGTAATATGTTGAGAATAATTTTGTTTATTTTTTCTGTCTTAAACTGAGTAAAATCGTCGACAAAAACCATTTCATTCAGCTGCTAATTTGCCTACCGATACTCCTCCTTCCTTTCTCTTCCTCTTTTCCTCTCTCCCTCCCATCCTCTAACTCTTTCCTCTCTCCAACCCTTCCTCCCCCTCTTTTCCTCTCTTTCCTTCCGTTCTTCTTCCTCTTTTCCTCTCTCTCTCCCTTCCTCTCCTTCTTTTCCTCTCTTCTCCCCTTCCTCTCCTCCTTTTCCCCTCTCTCTCTCTCCCTCTGTCACCCGACCCGTCCCGACACCCGCTGTGAAAACTGTCTGCTCGCTCCGTCTCTCTGTCACAGCCCTTCCCGTCTCTGCCACAGATGCGAGTTTCTGTCTGCCACTCTGCAAAAGTCTCTGTCTCTCTTTCTGTGGCTGTGGTACTCCCCTCTGTCTGTCTGTCTGTCTGTCTCTTTCTCTCTCTCTCTCTCTTTCTCTCTCTCTAACAGGGTGGTGTATAGAAAGAGGGGAGAGCATCAGGAAGATAGTGTGTGAAACTGAAAATGGTGATGATATTTAGTTGTGTGATGTAGGTTAGACACACACACACACACACACACACACACACACACACACACACACACACACACACACACAATTCAAGAGCCCACAGGTAAAGGGATGTGCACATTATCTAGTTGCGTCATGTCTCCCTTTTTGTTTCAAACGATAAAAATAACCAAGTCCCGGATTGCAAAACGGGAAAAGGATGTGTGATGCTTCTGAGAGTGATAGTGTGTGGTGTGTGATAGTGTGTAGTGTGAGATGGACAGTAATGTGATGGTGGGGACAGTGAGTGGTGTGATGGGGAGAGCTTTGTGTAATGTGATGATGATAGTGGTTGAGGTGTGGTGAGATGGACAGTAGTGTGGTAGTGAAGATAGTGTTTGTGGTGATGGGTGCTTTGTATTGCAGTGGTGATGGTGAGACGGACAATAGTGTGGTAGTGAGGGCTGTGTGTAGTGGTCGTG
>NC_137005.1:7187811-7220311 GCF_032717465.1 Coenobita brevimanus
CATCTTCGTGACTAGCATCATATTGTAGTGTTAATCGTACAACTATGCATTCACGATGGAGATGTGACAATTTTGGGCCAAGTTAGATTAAAAGGAGTATAGTATAAGCTAATCGGAAAATCTTAAGGTGCCTTCTTTCTTTTTCTTGTCTTCTTTGTCTTCTTTTTATTAATATTCGTTTTTCGATCGCAGGACAACTTTCATCGGCTTTCTATGCTTCTCGTACAAGACAGTCTTATTCAGATTTGATAATGCTTTCATACTGTACGGATTTATAATGTAATATTCTGCGTACTGTATAGCCGAACGCCTTATTCTCGAAAGGGGTGGCCAAGAGCGCACACACACACACACACACACACACACACACACACACACACACACACACACACACACACACACACACACACACACACACGCAGAGAGAGAGAGAGAGAGAGAGAGAGAGAGAGAGAGAGAGAGAGAGAGAGAGAGAGAGAGAGAGAGATAACACCATAAACAAGAGGCTGGGGGAGGTAAAGTCAAAGAAAGAAGGGAGGGGAAGGGGAGGGAGAGGGGAAGAGAAAGGAGGGGAGGGGAGGGGAGGGGGATAGAGGGGAGAAGGCACAGTATAAAGGCAATGGAGATAATACCTTTTGACAGAGGGGAAGGGATGAGGGGAAGAGGGCAGTGAGGGGGAAAAAAGGACCAGAGAGGAGGGGAGGAGAGAAAAGGGAACGAGGGGAGAGAAAGGAAGAAAAGTGTAAGTGGGGAGAGAGAATAGGGGATGGAAAGAAGGGAAAGGTAAGGGGTGGGAAATGGGGAAGGGGAAGAGAAGGAGGGAATGATGACAGTAAGAGGAAAGAGGATAATGCAACGAGAGGAGGAAATGGAAGGATAAAGAGGACGGAAAAGAGGAGGCGATGGGGATGAGGAACGAAAAGTAGAGAAGAGGAAAGAGAGTAAGAGAAGAGAGGAGACGGAAGAGGATGTAGAGGAAAGGAGGATTAACTGAGAAGAAGAGAGGGAAAAGGAAAAAATGAAGGTAGGATGACGAGAAGGAAAGAAAGACAGGAAGACAGAAAAGGAAGAGAAGCAAGAGACGAACGGCAAGGGGGAAGACAGGGATTGTGACGGAATAATAAAGTGAGAAATAGGAGAGAGAGAGAGAGAGAGAGAGAGAGAGAGAGAGAGAGAGAGAGAGAGAGAGAGAGAGAGAGTGGAGGATGGGAGGGAAGAGAGCAAGAGGATAGGGTGAGAAAGGAAGTAAGAATAGAGATGGCTTGGACAGAAATGGGAGAAGGATAGGAAGATAGGGTAGGATGGGGCAGGAGAACAGAGATGGATGGAAGGGTAGGGTAGGAATGAAAGGGAACAGAAGGATAGGATGAGGATAGGAGGATAGGATGAGATAGGATGAGGACAGGAGGGTAAAATGGGATGGAAAGGCTGGGACAGGACAGAAGCTCACAGGATAGGTCGGGATAGAATGGCGGAGGGGGAAAAGAGACAGATTAGGATGAGGGAGAAAGGGATATGAGAAGAGCGAAGGATGGGACAGGGAAGGACAGAGTGAGATGGGGAGGTGGGGTGAAAAACTAGACATCAGAGCAGGGTAAAAGAGAAGGCATATGTGGGACAGAATGGGACAGAAAGGCAGGCTGGGACAGATGGTTTAGGTAGTAAAAGGTGTGAGAGTGAGGGTGTGACAGGGGACAGGAAGGGTGACGTGTGGGTGGGTGGGACAGGAAGTGACAGTGGGAGGGGGAACTTTGTGTCAGGGTGAATGGTGAGGGAGTGAGAGGCAGTGTGAAAATGTGGTTAAAAGTGTGAGGGAGTGTGGTGAAGGGAAAAATAATGTTGGGGTGTGTGGTGATAAAGAGAAGGTTACAAGTGTGAGGGAGGTAGGGTGAGGGTGGTGTCATGGTGGTGGTGGTGGTAGTGTGTGGGTGTGTGGTGAAGGGAGAGGTGTTGTGTGTTGGTGTGGGGGAGAGAAGAAGGATCTTCGAAGGTGTACCCAGTGAGACAGCTACTGAAAGTGTGAAAGTATAAAGTTCCCTGTGATGTGAGGGGGTGTACTGAAAGGATGCAGACTGTGATGACGAAGAAATACATGATGTCAAGGTGATGTCAGAAGAGCAGAGTCATATGAAAGCGGTCAGGAGAGAGAGAGAGAGAGATGATGTCCACAGCCTCACACTACATACGTCTCTGCTTTCAGTGACCGATAATTTACTGTCGATCATCAGCCTTAATTTGCCAGAGATTTTCGTCCTTTTGCAGCTTATTTCCCTTAACTTGATATGGCATAATTAGACAGTATTTTAGTTCTACGTCCTTTCCTTGATGAGCATCGTATTCTGGTATTATTCTCTTGTGAATGTCAGATGAGGCAAGAGGAATGACCACGAAGAATGAGGGGAGGAAGGACTGGAGATGATGATGATAACGACGACGATGATGATGGTGATGATGATGATGGTGATGGTGATAAAAATAACAATAATAATAATGACAATAATAATAATAATAGTAATAATAATAGTAATAATAATAATAATAATAATAATAATAATAATAATAACTGTAGTAGTAGCAGTAAGAAAAACAGGTAGGCTACCGCCATTTTTTTCCCTCTGATCTTTCCACTATTTTCATACTCTTTCACCTTATTCCCTTCTCCTTCTCCACTTCTCCCCTCGCCCTCTCCTCTCCCCCCCTCTCCTCCTTTTCTCCTCCTGCTCATTCCTCCCTCTCCTCCTCCTCCTCCTCCTCCTCCTCCTATCGCCTCGGCAAGTTCAGCTGAGATTTGCAAGCTATCTGCCGATCAGAACTTTAGCTCATTAAACTCAAAAGAGGAGAGAAGTTGGCCTGATCTGCTAAACTCCTTTTATTCTAACTTGGCCCAAAATTGACATCCATCCATCTTGAACACTGAGTTGCAGCAAGGGATTGGAGTCTGATGCTAGTCACGAGGAAGTGCACATGTAGAGCCTTAGATCTCTCTCTCTCTCTCTCTCTCTCTCTCTCTCTCTCTCTTTCTCTCTCTCTCTCTCTCTCTCTCTCTCTCAACGTAGACTATCCTGCGAGATTACTGAGAAACTTGTAGTTGTAATAGTAGTAGTAGTAGTAGTAGTAGTAGTAGTAGTAGGGGAGAGAGAGAGAGAGAGAGAGAGAGAGAGAGAGAGAGAGAGAGAGAGAGAGAGAGAGAGAGAGAGAGAGAGAGAGAGAGAGAGAGAGAGAGAGAGAGAGAGAGAGAGAGAGAGAGAGAGAGAGAGAGAGAGAGAGAGAATACAAATGGCCTCCCTCTTAATTTTCCCATAAGGCCAACAGAAACTTTAACTCCGAAACGGTTGAGAATTGGACCCATTAGCATTTTAACCCTACACAAATTCTAAAAAAATCTCTTCGAAATTCTCACAAATCTCGCTAGGACAGCCAAAAATTGTGCGAGGACAGCCAAAAATTGTGCGAGGACAGCCAAAAATCTCGCGAGGACAGCCAAAAATCTCGCGAGGACAGCCAAAAAATCTCGCGAGGGCAGCCAAAAAATCTCGCGAGGACAGCTGAAAATCTCAAGAGGACAGCCAAAAATTTCCCATCCGAAGACTTTATAGGCACGTATTCTCGTTGGTTCAGATAGCTCCCTAACACCTTTTCTTAAGCGACTTATTTTGCTTATTACACCTTACTTTCCTTCTCCGTGTTACATAAATCATTCTAATATCCCCATACTCTGCATAGATAACGTACAAAGGGCTATTAACCGGCCATATCCAAAAATAAATCGCTAAGGAAAAGGTGTTAAGGAGACTCCATTACTGAGGAGAATAAGGGCGACAACTTTTATTACTCCTTTATTTATCAGACGCTCTCAAAGGCTGAATAAAATCGCCTGGAGGTCGTAAGAAGGAGGCTTAGAAGACGTCACCGATGAGGAGTGGTTATGTTTGGCCACGTTACGGAAGTCGTGTGTGTGTGTGTGTGTGTGTGTGTGTGTGTTAATATCTATCTTTCCCTGTGTGTGTATGTATCTTTCCTCGTGTGTGTGTGTGTGTGTGTGTGTGTGTGTGTGTGTGTGTATCTTTCCTTGTGTGTGTACGTATCTTTTACTGTATGTGTATGTATCTTTCCTCGTGTGTGTGTGTGTGTGTGTGTGTGTGTGTGTGCATTACCTTTTTTATTAACTTTATCTTTTAATCGTAGTGGACTCATAGATCTGTACTCACTCGATTTTTCCTTGTCAGTCAGTCCTCACCAATTTATTTTCACCTGTAGCTCGTTTTTCTTGTGTGTTATTTAAGCAGTCTAGTTTTATAGTACACACACACACACACACACACACACACACACACACACACACACACACACACACACACACACACACACACAAAGAATATAAAGATATAAATCAGCATAGGTGAAAGGGTTAGACACAATTTTCAATAACCCCTTCAGTATCATGCCATTCACAGCATTTTATTTTTACTCGATACTTTTTACTGACAGACGATTTTCAGGCGTGATCTGAGTTTGTGAAGAGAATATTAAACTGAGGAGAGATCTATCAGTGTATCATGGGAGTCTCAATATAAAATTCTACTTTATACCTGCTACCGATATATGATTCTAAGGGAGGCATCTCAAAGGGAAAACTACACGTGTGCGAGGAGACCCGGCGCTCGCAGTGAAGGGGCCGACCACATTAATGCAGGTGAGGTGGTCATTATTCAAACACGACAGAGGGACGTGTGAGGGTGCCACAACTCTGCCCACTGTTACAAAACTCATCCCGGCAACATGTTTCCACCCACCACCACCACCACACTGGTTCTAGGGCGTCGTGTGTTTCAGGGACGTATTCTCGTCCTCTTCACTACGAGGGGTGTGCAGAAAGTAGTCTGAACATGACAGAAGGTGAAATATGTAAGAGGGTCGGACAATTGGGTCGGTGCTACAAGACTCATCCAAAACATCGAGTTCCTCATCACATGTATGGCATGCTTTGGAATAGTGTCTCAGGGCCTTATTCTTCACTATCTCTAACACTACGAGATGTCTGGAGAAAAATCGCCTGGCCGTAGCGAGAATAAAATAAAAGAGATGGACACTTGGGGTGCGACACCTCAGCAACATTATACAACACTCCTCCTGGTACAACACTCATCCAAGCAGCATGTTTCAACCCACCATGACCCTGTTCTGGGAACTGTGTGTTTTCAGGCAGTATTTTCATTTACACTAAGAGAAGTTGGATGAAATCGTCTAGCCGTAGCGTAGGAAGGATTTAACAGAAGGACGTTTGGGATGCGTCAACTTAACTCAGTTTGGCAACATGTCCACCACCACCATCACCATCACCACCACATGGTTTTGAGGTTAATGTTGTTGTTTACCAGCCACGATAGCAAAGCTGGTACTGTTTTCAATTTGTCTGTCTGTGCGTCTGTCTGTGTGCGTGTCTGTTGGCACGATAACTTCGCAACTGCTCAAGATATCATCAATAAATTTTACAGGTGTGTAGTAGGTAAAGAAAAATTCTCACGAGTTCGAAACTGGTGAAAACAGATCAAGGTCAGTGGTCTGTCGGCACGATAATATCGCATCCGCTCAAGATATCATCACAAAATTTTACAGGTGTGTAGCAGAGATGAACATTTACGAGTTCGAAATTGGTGAAAGTAGATCAAGGTCTGTGTGTCTGTTACCATGATAACTTCGCAACCGCTCAAGATATCATCACAAAATTTTACAGGTGTGTAGTAGGGATCAAAATCTCCTACGAGTTCGATATTGGTAGGTCAAGGTCATATTCCGAGCCGCGCTAGATATGCATCGGTTCTCGGCGGGTATGAGTCCCCCCTTGGGAAGCCTCTAGTTGTTGTTGTTGTTGTTGTTGTTGTTGCTGCTGCTGCTTAACCCTATCTGCCTGACTAAGCAGACCCGTGGACGCGATTGCTTCAATGCAGCCGTCCTACAAGATCTGTACATTACATACACCGTGCTGGCAACCGGCGACCCCTTGTGCTAGACAGCACTTCGCGAGGGTCGGACCGTGTCCTTCCCCACGGCGAGGTGCCGGGAAACATGAAGAGGTTTGGCTTTTAGGTGGACGTCACAGCTGTTTCACTCCACCCATGGCACACAGTGACACTAGCTGTTGGTTCCACGTCAGCGTCTGAGGTTTATGTAAAGTGCCTGTGAATTTGAGGATCGAATTTCTTTCCTCCTTACATACAAGAGGTCTGCCTGAGCTCGCCGGGTGGTGGTGAGAATTAAACAGAGGAAAGCAAGGGTGATACAACTCCACCGGTGCTTCTTAAATAATTCATTGCATCTAAGGGACGGATTCTTAACTATTCTCAGCATCTTCACTACGAGAGGTTTGGATCTAACGGCTGGGCCGTGGAAAAATATAATGATGATGGAGAGGGACGCCTTCACGTGGTGGCACCGATATAACCGGTCGTCTCAACTGCCTGGCTATACAAATGTCTCTCAACTACTTCCCTATTTCCCCAAAAGAATGAAGGTGGACTGCAAGAGAAGGGCAAGTTAAGGCTGCAGTCTACTGAGCGATATTTTGGCTCGTATTCTCATATTCCCTAACATCTTTTCCTAAGCGATTTATTTTGTTTATAACATCTTACTGTCCTTTTGTGTGTCGCATGAATCCTTCCAGTATCATTATATTCTGCATAAATAACGTATAAAAGGATAATACCTAGCCATATTCAAAGATAAATTGCTAAGAAAGAGGTGTTAGGGACCCTGCTTAACCGAAGAGAATACGGCCCTGTAACTCACCTTGGTACATGTTCCTCCCCGTCAAAACACGATTCCTTAAACTATAGTCTGTTTGTTCTAAATTGGCACAGATCCATTCCCGTGTTCGACTTAGTTAATGGCCAAGTATTGTGAGACTGGAAGACAAAAATTGACTAGTAACCAAGGAGACTCATTCCTACCTCGTATAGTAGGGCTCACTGAATTTCATGCCACTACGACTAGGTGTTCGCGTCAGGTGAAAGCAAAATGGAGATAATCTGATATTCCTGCACACCTGAAAAGCCTCATTTTTAACCCTTTCATTACGAGAGGTCGGGGAAAATGTTGTTTGATCGCAGAAAGAAAAGAAAAAAAAATTCTTATTCGAGGCTTTGGGAGACTTGGGAGACATGTTAGCGTTTTCTCCTCAGCGACTGAATTACTCAACGTCAGGAAGATATTATTTTTTTTTGAAGGCGTGTGAGTTGAATTAATGAACAATGTACGCAATGAACTTTCCCTCCTCTCTCTCTTAACTCCAAGCTTCTTCCCCTCCTCCCCTTCCCCTCTCAGTCCCTCCTTCTCCTCCTTCCCCTCTCTCTTTCACCAGCCTTCCCCTCCCCCCTTCCCTCTCCCGGGTCCTCTCTTTTCCCTTTCCCCTCTCACTTTCACCAACCTTTCCCCCTCCCCTCCTTGTCCCTCTCTTTCCCCTTTCCCCTCTCTCTTCCACACACTTACTCAAGCTTGGTCTCATACAGTTGCTGTTATATTCCTCTCTCTCTCTCTCTCTCTCTCTCTCATGTCTTTGAGCTGGCAGAAATGGTCTCAAACTATACTATTTTAACTTTAACTTGGCTTAAAATTTACATCTCTTTATCTTCAATGCTGAGATAAAACACAGCAGGAGATTAACACAAGCGTTATGAAGAGAAACTATCACATGAATATGACTCTAGACACGAAGAACTGCTCTATCAATGTGCTGGCATGTGCCCCTTAGACTCTCCGTGTCAGGTGGTGTCATATGTGTCACCTGATTCATTATTTCTTCATCTTGATAACTTGGGGTGTCGACCTCTTCTCACCACCTAATGAATCGTAGCCACCCAATTAACTCCCTTCGATTCGGTGGCGTCTCTTTGTACCTCATTCTCGCTACTTTCAGACGGTTTTATGCTGACGGTGTCATACGTGTGTCAAACGTCTCAAGAATCCTCTCACCTTGATAATTTAGGGTGTCATACGCTTCTCACCTCTAATAAACTGGAGTCACACGCACACCCATCAATCCTATGGCGTCTTTTTGTAATTTGGTCTTGCTATATTCAGACGCTTTAGATACCGTCATGTGTCACTCGCCTAACAAATCCTTCATCTTGATAATTTGAGATGTCGACCGCTTCTCACAACCCTAATGGATCGCTTTGGTCATCCACACAACTAAGAAGAGCAAGAGGAAGAAAAAAAAAAAAATTCCCGGGATAATCTAATACTTTTATAGAAACTGGGACAAAGAAGATGCCTTGTTGGATGCGATAGTTAGGGACTGCGCGAAAAGTTAGTTAAAAGTAGACAAAGGTACCGCATCGTATACATTCTTCGTAACAACCTCGAAAGTACCATTAGGTCTGTTACTGGTTGCTTTCCTTTATATTTTGTACCTTTGTATAATTGCTACGTTGTACTTTGTGATGTTAGAGATGGGGGTGGTAGGAGCAATTAGAGGGGAAGTTACAGGTGGTGACAGTGTTCCTGGATATTACAGATAGCGGTGATTGGGGCAGTTAGAGGGGAAGTTATAGGAGGGGACAATTATAGTAACCAATACTGATGAGGGGATATGTTAATTATACAGTAAATGTGTGAATATTGGGGTGAAAGTTAGAGGCGACAAGATATAATTATAGATGGAGACTGGTTTGTAGATGGCTATTATAGATGTCAGATAGTGATAGTTATAGATATGTGAGCGTGGGAGTGATAGTGAGGGGTGACAAGATACAGTTATAGGTGTTGATAGTGGTGGTTAGGGGAGGCAAAATTATAGTTATAGGAGGAACAATTGTAGTAGTCATTATAGATGCTAAGTTATATGCATGTGTGAGTGGGGGTGGTGGTACTCGTAGTTAGGGATGAAAAGATATAGTTATAGGCGGTGACAGTGGCTGTTAGGTGGCTATTATAGATATTAGAGGTGATAGTCATACATGTGTGAGTGTGAGGGTGATAGAGATGACAAGACACAGTTATAGGGAGGGGCAGTGGTTGGTAGTGGCTCTTCTAGATGGTAGGGGGTGATAGGCGGGGTGGCTGGGGTGAGGGGGGTGAGGGTGATTGAGATGACAAGACATAGTTATAGGGAGGGACAGTGGTTGGTAGTGGCTATTATAGATGGTAAGGGTGGCAGGCGGGGTGGCTGGGGTGTAGGGGGGTGATGGGAGGGGGGACTTATCTAATTGTGCGTCTGGTGAGGACTCTTCCATCCTAATGAGGGACGACACGCGAGCATTACCTGTTTCTCCTTGCCACGCCACCCACTGACCTGCCACCTGCCACTATAGTCTGTTTATTTCCTTCTGGCAAAACTGGGCAAATTCCTCAAATACTAAGTTGTGGTTGCGTGAAATTCGATGAGCATGAGTCTCCTTGGTTACTAGCCAAAATTAACCAGACACTCTGATTACTCTTGGCCACAGGTGAAAGGAGTTTGGGTTCTTGGGTTAATCAGAGACGTAGAGTGGTATTACTATGATGTGGTTTGGTGTGGTGAGACGGTGTGATGTTGCTGGGAAGAGGGTGGTGGTATAGATGTGGCTGTGGTGTGGTGTGGTGTTGTGACAGAGTAGGGTGGTAGTATGGGTGTGGTAGTGTCGTTTTAGTGCGGTGTGATGTGGCGTGGTGTGGTGCGTTGGTGTGGTGTTATGAGGGAAGAAGATGGTAGTCCGGATGTGGGAGTGTGGTTTTAATGTGCTGTGGTGTGATGTGGGATGGTGTGGTGTGGTGCTTGGTGGTATGACTGGTATGGTGTGGTGTGATGCGGAGACAGTACACGTAAGATACTATCACATCACGCATATCGTGCTATTTGACATTTAAAGCATCCTGTCACTACCAACATGTTGCAGGCACTCACAATAAAACACACACACACACACACACACACACACACACACATACACACACACACACATACAGGTGATCGTCGTGGTCGTAGAGGTGGTGGTGGTGGGTCGGGGCTAAAATACCTTCTATGTTAATGAGGGTTATTAATATACAGTATGCTAATTAGACACCTGTTTAATGGCATTTATTATTACGTACGTCAGCACTTTAGTTACACATGCCTAGGTGCACCGGACTGAGCTACGAGGGAGGGGTAGTGGCGGCGACGCGGGGGACAGTCAAAGAGGTTGTTTACATGCGTGGGAGCCTTGTCGGAGGGTAGGCGGGTGGGGTGGGTGGAGGGGTGGAAAGGTTGAGGGATGGTTGTTCGGATCGGTGGAGTGTGGGATGGGTGGAAGGTACGTGGGTGGATGGGTGGAAGGTAAGTGGGTGGATGAAGTGCGTGGGTGGGAGGTAAGTGGGTGGATAAGGTGGACGGATGAGTGGGTGGAGGGTAGATGATGGGTCGGTGGGGTGGGTGAAAGGTGGATAGATTATGTGGGTTAGGTGAAGTGGAGAAGTGGATGGGGGGACAGGCTGAGGGATGGTTGTCCAGGTTGGTGGAGTGTGAGATGGGTGGAAGGTAAGTGGGTGGATGAGGTGGATGGGTAGGTGGAAGACAGGTCGGTGGGGTGGGTGAAGGGCAGATTACGTGGGTTAGGTGGGGTGGGTGAGGTGGAGGGATGTTGAGTGCATTTTCACAGTTATAAATTTTCTTTAGACGGGGAATATAGTTGTTTCTTTTACCATACAGGTTCTCTCACTGGCAAATACTTCAACTCCAGCAAGGCAAATTTCCACACGCATTTCTCACCCTGCAATTCCTATGCTAGATGTATACCTAGGCACTTACCGCTACCTGAGGGAGGGGAGGGAGTGTGCAAGCCGTCCGCTACAGTTCATTCATTCATCGACTGAAGCATGCTAAGGATTTTTTTTATTTACTCATTGATTTTATATTTTAATTTATATATTTACACAATGCTTTATATCTATGGGAACGTTTTTAAGTTAATCTATCAATCTACCTACCGCCAGACGCCATAATCCCATAGGGTGGCCACGGACAAATCACCCCCAGGTTGTCTATCATTTAGCTGCTCTCCTTCCAACTCACACCTCTCTCTCCCTCTCTCTCCCCTATATCTCTCTACTCCATCCCTCCATCTCATCCTCAAACAAAACACCTGTGACGATAACTCAAGGTGATGTGAGACGAAGCGAATGGCGGTGACGAAAAGGACAGAGATTATGGTTCGTCCAGTTCGTTCACATTTACTTGGCTGAGATTTTCGTTCTTTCGTAGTTTATTTCCCGTAGCTCCGTGGAGAAAGACAATACTGCGGTTCTAGGTTCATTTCATAGCACTTCTTCGTGATTAGCACCGTATCCTAGTGTGAATCTCCTGTCGCAGTTCAATGGTAGAGTAAGACAATAACAAGGCGCTACACCCTTTCCTCAGCACTTCTTCGTGACTAGCCTAATATTCATGTGTAAGAGATAACTACACCTGGCCGTCATTTAAGCTGAAAGCGGTTGAGGATCTTTGTCAGATTATGGTAAACACGTGCTAGTGGTGAGAGTGACCGGAGTGATGGGAAATGAGAGGTAGACGGGCGGTAAAGCGGTGAGGAGGCGACTTCGCTGGGTCGGTTTGGTACTGGCCTCATATGAGTTTGGAGGACGGTCTGATGTGGGTTCGAGCCCCGCTGATTGCCACGGACTTTCTGAGGTGTTTGGGCCATGGTGGGGTAGATGCGCACAAGGTAGCGTCTGTCAACAATCAAATAATTAAACTTACACCGTACCAACGTCTGCGACCAATATAGTTTGTTTCATGGTCCTTGTCTTATCTGTCACTCCTTTCTTTTAACTCTTCTAACCTGCAATTTTACCCTTTACTCTAGAGGTGTGGGAGTGGGAGGAGGGGAGGGGGGAAAGGGGACAGGAGGTAGAGTGGTGGTTGGTGGGAGGTGAAGGTGCTGGGAAGGTGTGCGGCTCCCCACCTGTCCGCATAAATTCATTAATAACTTGGCACGAATTACCTTTTTTTTTCCACGCTGTTATTTCGTTCCGCATTTATTGTGTGTGTAAAAAAAAATATATAGGGTGATATGTGTTAATGATGACTAAATACTTGGCAACAGTAAAGAGACAGTGTACTTACTCTCTGTACGGCAATCTCGTGTATGCTCTGACCAATGCATGGAAGCTGAATCTTACCTGCAGGTGAGAAAGAGGCTCAGGATTAGGGATATGCAAAGTATATATGGAAGCGTGAGAAGAAATACATATATAGTCATAAATTGTGTGTGTGTGTGTGTGTGTGTGTGTGTGTGTGTGTGTGTGTGTGTGTGTGTGTGTGTGTGTGTGTGTGTGTGTGTGTGTGTGTGTGTGTGTGTGTGTGTGTGTGTGTGTGTGTGTGTGTGTGTGTGTGTGTGTGTGTGTGTGTGTGCGTGCGTGCGTGCGTGCGTGCGTGCGTGCGTGTGTGTGTGTGTGTGTGTGTGTGTGTGTGTGTGTGTGTGTGTGTGTGTGTGTGTGTGTGTGTGTGTGTGTGTGTGTGTGTGTGTGTGTGTGTGTGTGTGTGTGTGTGCGCGCGCGCGCGAGCACGAGCAAGTACACACCCATGATGAATCTCAAAGCAGTAAGGAACACAACTTAGATCCTTATGGGCGTACGTGAAGGCCCGACTGGAACACTTAAAAACACACATCATACGTCACCTACATGCAAATCAGACCCATTACTTCACAATACCAACACCATCACACTCTCTACACAGAACAAACTCAATACACCTCCACGACAACCTATAATTATCGGTGTTTTGATAAAGAGGAGACACGCGTTCTAACTGAGACGTAGAGCGAGGATGTGAGATAGAGAGGAGAGAGACGTGGGGGAGATAAGAGAGACGCCCCTGGAATACATTAGGGTAAATATGCATCTCACGAGCTTCCAGTAATTAGGAGATAATTGAAAGGGATTAATTACGGTCACAGGCTATCCAGTACCACACACGCACATATTATACAGATATACAGACATAGACTGTGAGTTGACACGTTGATTTGTACACACACACACACACACACACACACACACACACACACACACACACACACACACACACACACACAGCCATCACTCACCACAGAAGCATCATTTCATCATTTCTCCCTCACTTCATTACCACTACTGCAACATAGGTCCCTCTCCCATCACTAAAATTCTTCCCCTGCTCAGACGAAAATGAAATAGATTACCACACCATACTGTTGCCGACATTTCATCACCACCTCATCACCATTTCACCTCCACCATGCCTCCGTCACCCCAAAATCTCCTCCAGGGGTAACTCAAAAATAAATTCCAAACGTCCCTCCGTCAGCGCTCAAGGTCCCTCTCCCGGGCAGACGCGGGGGAGATAAGGTACCGTACTCTTATTGCCAGCATTTCATCACCTCTCCATCCATCACCACTCCATTCATCACCACTCTATCCATCACTATTAACCAGTTTCTTCATCACATCCCCTTCACCACTCTACCCTTACCCTAGACTTTCTTCCATGGGTAACTCGTGCGTACATTCCAAAAGTTCCTCTGTCGACATTAGGATCGGTCCCCTGGTCAGAGTCGAGTGAGATAAGCTACTGTGAACTCCATAATGTTCCCTTTCATCACCAAATCACCACCACGACTGTCTCATCACTCTCAGTAACTCACAGATACATTCCAAAGGGTTTTTCTGCCTCTATGAAACTCTGAAGCTCATCACAACATCACCACATCATCTCCATCTCTCCATCAAAACTCCCTCACCGCTTCTCCCTCATCCCAAACTCCCCCAGGGTTAAGACCAAGGTTCGTATTCTCGTTGGGTATGGAACTCCTTCACACCTCTTCCTTAGCGATTTATTTTTGGATATAGCTGGTTAATATCCTTTTGTACGTTATATTTGCAGAGTATGGCACTATCGTATATGACACAGAATAGGACAGTAAGGTGTAATAAGCAAAATAAATCACTTAGGAAAAGGTGTTACGGAGCTTCCTTAATCTACGAGAGTACGGTCCTAAGATGCATTCCTCAGATCCTTTCCCTGGCCAGACGTGGGAAAGATACACTGCCTTACTGTTAACGCTGTCATATAACCAACACTCCATCAATCGCCATTTCTCCCTCACCACTCCATCACTAGCCATTTCTCCCTCACCACTCCATCAATCACCATTTCTCTCTCACCACTCCCTCAATCACCATTTCTCCTTCACCACTCCCTTACCACCCCATCCTTTCTCCCTCAACACTCCCTCACCACTCCATCATTTCCCCAGCACCACTCCCTCACCACTCCACCCTCACCACAAAACTTTTCAAAGGATTGCTCTCCCCTCCATCCTCATTTACAGTCAGGCATAATTTTCCAGTAATGAATCTAAATATAGAAAATCTGATCAGGAATATCTTAGATGCCTAGATTCCGTAATTTCTTAATTAGCTAGATACCATAATCTCTCTGTTACCTAGATTTCAAAGCATATCTCCTAGGAAAAAGGTCCATCCAGTCGAACATACACAAATACAAAACAGACACACTGATCGATCCTTGAAATTTGCCTTTTTTAAATCCTAGGCATACGTTAATCCATTACCAGTGGACTGCAGACTTAAACTGCCCTGCTGCAGTCCAGCATCCTCCTTTGACGGGATACGGAAGTTGTTAAGGGATGATTGAATATCCAGGCAGTGGAGCCACCAGGATATATTAGTGCCACCACATGAAGGCGTCCCTCTCCATCACCCAAACGTGGCACTATGGCAAAGAAACAACTATCTTCCTTGTCCCGTTTGAAGAAAATTTACAGCTGGCGAAATGCAGTGAAATCCCCTTTATTTACTAGTGCGTGTTTCAGATGGTTCGATTTTTTCCGCTATGTATTCGTCAGGCTTTGGGAAGATACTTGTGTCTCCGTCTGTACATTCCAAAGGCCTCTCTCCCCACATTAAGATCCCTCCCCTGGTCAGAGGCGGGTGAGATAAGCTACTGTGAACCTGGGGCCTCTGTCTCAGGTAGTTTACAGGTGGTAGGGGCATTTGTCACTGTCTGGAGGAGGCTGGGAGAGTGGGTGGGGGAGAGAGAGTGACGGAGAGAAGGTGGGAGAGTGGGTGGGGGAGAGAGAGTGATGGAGAGAGGGTGGGAGAGTTGGGAATAGTAGGAGACTTGGGATGAGGGTGGGGGAAGAGAGTTGGTAGGCTGGGAGAATGGGTGGAAGAGTCAGTATGGGGAGAGGGTAGGGGAGAAGGAGGGAGATTGGTGGTGATTGTGGTGAGAGAGAGGGAAATGAAGTGTTGGTGATAGTGGTGGTGGAGGGGGCAATTGTGTGGTGAAAGTAGTGGTGAAGAAGGTGGAATTAAGTGTTGGTGATAGTGGTGGTGGTGGAGGGGGTGTTCATTTATATCGACAGTTATACATTACTTGCAAAATCTTTTATTCATTCTTTCCTACATTTGCCCTTTCATTCATTTGTTTATTAATTTCTACAGTCATTCATTCATAGATACAACTGTCCATTCATTTATTCATCTGAAATATCATTCATTCATTCATATCTATAGTCATCCATTCATTCATCACCGAAATCTTTTATCTATCTATCTATTGCCAGACGCCTCAATCCCGTTTGGGGTGGCCACAAACAAATCGCCTCCAAGTCGCCCTGTCCCCCGCCATTTCACTGCCCTGCTCCCAACTCACACCCCCCTCTCTCATATACCTCTCCACCCCATCCCTCCATCTCGTCCTCGGCCTCCCCCTCCCTCTTCCCCCCTCCACCTCACTCACATACACTCTCTTCGTCAGTCTTTCACCATCCATCCTCTCCACATGGCCAAACCACCTCAGTGTGTTCCTCATAACGCTTCCTATCACATCCACATCAACACCACAACGCTCCTTTATATCCTCATTCGTCAGCCTGTCTCTCCTTGTGACTCCACAGGCTCCTCTTAAATAACTCATTTCCACTGCTCTCACTCTTGACTTGTGTCCTTCCAACAACGTCCAAGCTTCACTTCCGTACGTTAGAGTTGGTATCGCAATACTGTCATGTAGTAACTTTTTCACTTCCATGCTCACTTCCCTGTTTCTTATCACTGCTTTCAAAGAACCAGCAACCTTTCTTCCCTGCTGTACCCTTTCAAGCACTTCACCCTCCAAACCTCCATCCTTACTCATCACACTACCCAAGTACTTAAACGTACTCACATTTTCCAATTTCTCACCATCCAACCTCGCTGTACATTCACTGACTTCACCTCTCTCAAAGACCATCACTTTACTCTTCCCTACATTCACCTTTAGATTCCGTTTCTTACACACTCTCCCAAACTCATCCACCAAGCCTTGCAGCTTCCCTTCGTCTTCACTCAACAACACAGTATCATCTGCAAACAACAGTACAGGGAGTTATGCATTGATTTATTTATATTTGTAACCGTTCCTTCATATCTAGTCATTCATTTATTCATACCTATTCTTGTCAATTCATTCATCCATTCATTCATTCATTCATTCATTCTTTCATTCATTCATTCACACACGATTTTCCGTTTGTTCATTCTTATATACAACTGCCCATTCGTTCACTCATTTATTCTTTCATTCATTCGCACACAACTGCATGTTCATTCATTCATTCGCACACAACTACATGTTCATTCATTCATTCGCACACAACTGCTTGTTCATTCATTCATTCACTCATTCATTCATCCATTCATACACACATTCGTTCATCCATTCATTCATTCCTACATTGGTTCATTCGTTCACTCATTCATTTCATTCATTCATTCATTTATCCATCCATTCATTTATTCACAGTTACAATCAGCTACACAGTCATATATTCACACCATTAATCATCCATCCATTCATTCATTCATTCACACCACTAACCATTCATTCATCCATCCATCCATTCATCCATTCATTCATTCACACCACTAATCATTCATCCATCTATTCCTTCCTTCCTTCCTTCATTCATTCACACCTACAGTCGTCCATCCATTCACTCATACACTGACACGGGCAATCGGACATTCATTCATTCATTCACACCCACCGTACATTCATCCATTCACAACTACATTCTTTTCACTACAAGGCCTATTCATCCATCTGCCCATTCATCCGCAAATCAATGTTATCGTTTCACAGTTTAGGGGTCACTTAATATTTCCTGTGCTAATAACTCTGTGCCACTGACCTCCTCCCGCTTCGTCTTTTTCACCCTCTCTCCCTTTCCTTCCCCCATCTCTTTTCCTCCCTTTTCCCCCTCCTCCCTTTGTTTCTTTCCCTTATTTCTCCCTCTCCCCTTCCCCCTCCTTCCCTATCTGTCTTTCCCTCCTTCCTTCCTTTCTCTTTCTCCCATTGTTTTTCCTCTTCCCAATTGTTCTTCCCCCTACCTTCCCCCTCCCTCAATTTTCCTCCCCCCTCTCCCCTCCCCAAGTTTTTCTCTCTCCCCCTTTCACTGCCACGATCTTTTTTCCCCTTCCTATCAAATCTTCCTCTCATTTTTCTCCCTCCCTTTCCCTTAACCGATTTGTTTCTTCTTCCTTCCTTCTACTCTATCCTTCATTCTGCCCACCATGTTTTACAACTTTGACAATAAAGCTTACTTACACTCCTCTCTTCTTCCCTGTCTTTCCCTTCTACCTCATCTCCCTCCCCTCCCTCCCCCCCGTCTCTCTCTCTCTCTCTCTCTCTCTCTCTCTCTCTCTCTCTCTCTCTCTACCTCTACCGCTGCCCTTCACCCCCACCCCCATCACTCCCCAACCCCTCCTCGATAATTGGTTCCGGAAAATGGGTTATAAAGACTGATGATGGTGGTGGTGGTGATGGGGAGGGGAAGAGTGTGGGGAATGAGGAGGAGAGAGAGTGGGAGAATGAGGGGATGGGGGAGGTGGGGGAAGAGAGAGAGAAAGGGTGAAGGAGGGGGAGGAGGAGAGAAAGACTGGGGACAAAGAGGGAGGAGGTATAAGGGAAGAGAGGGGAGTGGGAGTGAGAGAAGATGGGAAGCGAGAAAGTGGGGGAGGGAAAAGAGGAATGGGGAGAGAGAAAGTAGGGGAGTAGGGAAGGGATAGGTGAAGGGAGACGGTGAAGGAGAGGGAGGATGGGGGAGATAGGGTGGGGAGGGAGATAGGCAGAGGCTGAGAAAATACATGTTGGGGAGTGAGAAGGGAAGAGGACGGAGAACGATGGGGAGCGGAAGGAGGAGGGGAAGGGGGGAGAGGAAAGAGAGAGGGGAAGGGGGGAGAGGAAAGAGAGAGGGGAAGAAAGGGAGAGAAAAAGGGGAGGGGTAGGAGGAGAGAGGGGAAGGGGGAGAAAGGAAGAGGAGGGAGGTGGGATGGAAATTAAAACAGAATACAGGATTGCCAACATCGGGGGGACAACAGGTAACATTGAAAGTAATTAGTGTGTGTGTGTGTGTGTGTGTACAACCCTCCTCTAAGCTGAACACAAAATCGTCTGGAGGTGGCAAGAATATAAAAGAATCAGGCGTCATCGTACTGAAGAGGTACATGCAGAATCCAACTCTCATGTAGAATCCAAATCTCCCATGTAGAATCCAACTCCTCCTTGTAGAATCCAACTCTCCCACGTAGAATCCAACTCTCCTATATAGAATCCAACTCTCCCACTTAGAATCCAACTCTCCCACGCCGATTAAAGAGAAAGACAACTCCTCATACTGGTGGGGTTAATGAAACGTTGATAAGGTGGGCTACGAACAGGTAAGGGGAGAGGGGCAGGAGGCTTGTAGAAATGAGGGACTTTGATGGGGGGATAGCGAGGTGGCCCAGTGGTTACGGATGGGGTCTGCGGTCGGAAAGGACGTGCGTTCGATCCCGGGTTTAGACATGAGAATAGGTCGATCTGAATTTCGTTTACTGGACTGATCTTCCACTGTACACATCGATATACCATTAAAATTTCCTCACAAATACCATCACACCAGTTGAGAAAGAGGCATTCCTGGCTTGTATGTAATCTGGACGATGGAAATTAGTGCCCTAGTGGTGACATGTAAAGGTGTGTGATACATTAGAGGACTGCTGGGCACCCATGAGCGGGCTGTTATGTCTGTGTGTAAAGTAAGATGAGCACACACACACACACACACACACACACACACACACACACACACACACACACACACACACACACACACACACACACACACACACACAAAGCATGATATACAACAGACAAACAGGGAGCTATGAGACAGTACATGGGGAGAGGCAAGCGCATGGACTAACAAGAAGCAGTAGATGGGGAGAAGAATGACGGTGCAGCGGGGAGAAGAGAGGAGAAGAGGTGGGGAGATAAAACAGAAACAGAGGAGGAGAAAGCTAGCGGAGAAGATAAACCATACAGACAAATGAGACAGGAGACAAACAGGGGGCCTAGGAGACAGTACAAGGAGATAGCGAGTAGTGGGAGAGAGGAGAAGAGATGGGAACACGAGACAACAGCATGAAAGACAGCACACAAACAGAAGAAATAGACAGACAGGAGACAGGACAGTAGGAGACGGTACAGGGGGAGGAAACAGTACAAGGGGAGGAGAGGGACATGTGGGGGGGAGATGTGGGGAGAGAAAACCGAAGCTGAATAGAACGAATGAGTTGGAGACAAATCAGCAGCAAAAATAACATGATAAAAAGCAGAGGGAATTTGAGGAGACAGTACCTAGGGAGCTTAGATACGTGGGGAGGAGGGGAAGAGAAGCGGGGAAAGAGGGAACGACATGTGGCACGAAAACAAAAGCTGGGTAGGACAAAAATTAGTAGTCAAAAAGGTAAAACACTAGCACGAAAGGCAGAAGGTTGACAGGAGAGGTAGAACGTGGCGAGGTAGAAGAGACAGTATATGAATAGGGTGACGTGTAGGGGAGGAGAAACGGGGAGAAAAAGGGGTAGGAGATGGGAATAGAAGCAGAAGCTGGATATAACGAAAAAAAAAAAGTAGCGAGAAGAAACAAAACATAAGCATGAATGATACGATAAATCCAGGTTGAGTTAGAAGACAATACACAGGGAGGATAGTGATGTGGGGAGGAGAAGCGGGGAGAAGAGAGGGCAGGACGTGGGGAGAGGCAGGCAGACAGGCAGGCAGGCAGGCATCTCCCCGACCCAGCTACCCTCGCAGCGTCCATCCTAATGCGGCCAAATGAACACTCGCTATGCCGGCCCCTTCTTACCACGCCATGGACCGCTGTGGTGTGTTCTGCATGACCAAGTGGGCAGGATGGCGGGGAGTGGGGAGGGGTGAGGAAGAGCTGGGGAGGGGTGGGGAGGAGTTAGAGAGGGATGGGGAGTAGGGGGAAGGAGTGAGGGAAAGTGGGAGTGGTTGGGGAGTAGTGGAGGAGCTAGGAAGGCAGTGAACAGGAGTGGAATAAGTGAAGAAAAGTTTGGGGTGGATGGGGAGTGAAGAGTGGGGAGGGAGGGGAATTGATGGGAGTGGAGAGAGAGAGAGAGAGAGAGAGAGAGAGAGAGAGAGAGAGAGAGAGAGAGAGAGAGAGAGAGAGAGAGAGAGAGAGAATAAAACTGACACACATCCGTGACACTTGTACCCTTAACCCCTTCAGTTTGAGGACGTGGATTCTAAGTCTTATTCTTGCTACCTCCAGACGATTTTATTCAGCTTAGAAGACGGTTTTTCAGACCGGAGGGAGTGAGATCAATCCTTCACTAACACCTTAGCTAATAAATGATGAACAATAAACATGAACTACTGAACAAACTGAGCTGCTGACCTGCTGAATAAAATCGTCTGAAGGAAGCAAGGAAAAAAACCGTCCAATACCTCCTCAGGGCAAAGGGGTTAAATCTCACAGGGGAAAAAAAATCTTAATATATTTTTGCCCACTTCTGACGATTTTCTCCTACAACCAGACGATTTTTCCTACTGTACTTGGAGAATATGGGTCTCAGTGCAGGGACGGGTCTTTTGGGGAGAGAGTGGCAGCCAAACTCGACCCTCTCCCATGCTGGCGAAGGACAAATGGGAAAGATGTGTCGGTAGTGAAAGTTATGTTAAAGGTAGAAGTGTTATTTGTCGTGTCAGGATCTGTTTATCTTCATTTGTAAACATTTGAAGGGACACACTACAGTCAGGCTCTTGCTCGCCTTAGCCTTGGGTTCAGATCCCTTATGGCGGTAAAGGCTTAGGACAGAGGTAGAGGACTGAGGAGGGCCCTTTCTCAGCTCTTGTCGTGTGTGTCAGATGTCGAGGAGGGTTAAGTCGGCGATAGTAGTATGTTAAAACCCTCGCTCCATCTCATCGTGAACCCAGTGGACTGCAGGCTGAAGCTACCCTCTCCTGCTGTCCGCCATCCCTCTTTCGGGGAATAGGGGAAGGAAGTTTAGGAACGTCTGTATGCATAACCCGGAAGAGGAGACACGCGGTTACATCAATGTTACCACATGAAGGCGTCCCTCAATAGCACCAAGTCAGTAGAATAAGACTTAAGACAGTGATTATGGAGCTAAGGCAGAAATAAAACTTTGTGCGGTAAAGGGTTAAGGAAGCTCTTTGGGGGGGGGGAGGCAGAGGTTTCGGCTGAGGGTTGAAAATTGTCTCCAAGAAGAGGGTAAAGTTAGCGGTACAGGTCTAAGATGAGCGGTAAGGGGTTAAGGCGAAAATGAAGGCCTGTGCGGTAAAGGGTTAAGGAAGCTCTTGTGCCAGCTCGTGCCGAGGGTGTGAGGTGTCGACTGGGGACTGTGACGCGTCTCCCAGAAAGAGGGTCGGACGAGCATGGACACACACGCGTTCTTAAATGCATGACAATGAGCGCTGGCCAGGGATGTGTCTCGCGTCCTTTCAAACAGCGTCCGGAGTCAGTGTTCATTAATCTACTTATACCTGTGTATTAAGGTTAATTCATAAACTTACTTAAGCTTAAGTTGCATATAAGATTAATTCATAAACTCTCTTAAGCTTAACTTTCGTGTCAGATTGCGTGTACAGTCGGTCAAAGAGGAATCGGTACACACTTGGCGCGAAACATTCTGATACTCTGACCACGACTACTGGAAAATATCCGAATATTGATGTATTTTATCCATATATTGACGCATTTTATCGATTTACTGACATTTTAAAAAGTATATTGACGCAATTACTACTGCTACCACTATTACTACCACTACTACTGCTGCTGCTAATGAAATAATAATAATAATAATAATAATAATAATAATAACCCTCCAGCTGAATAAAATCGTCTGTTCATAACAAGAACAAAATACATCACGAAGCCATGTAGTTAAAGGCCTCTTAGTGAATAAAATCGTCTAGTATAGGCATGGATTTATTTTTTTACTTTTTCTGGGAGGGTGTGGGGACCGAACGCCCCCTAAACATGGATTTTTTTCTTTTTATGCTTTTTTTTTTGGGGGGGGGGCATGGGGACCGAATGCACCCCTAGACATGGATTTCTTTTTTTTGAGGGGGGGCATGGGGACCGAATGCCCCCCTAGACATGGATTTCTTTTTTTTTGGGGGGGGGGGTGGAGGCCGAACTCCCCCCCCTATATCCGGTAGATCGATATTTACCTATAAAAAAAAAAATGTTTGCCTAAATGCGTGTAGTAAATATCTTGCCTAAATTTAATCACAGAATCACATAAATGAATAGAGGAATTTAGTTATAAAAGAGAAAGTTATAAAATTAATAAAAGTTCACTCGGATTCGATTTACTTAAGCGAGTTCTGGTAAGTTCATTACAAATAACGCCCCTCTCCCCTTTTTCCAAATTGCTGGATGTGACCCTTAGGTACGATACTCCTTTTAATTTAACTTGACCAAGATTTTATTTCAGTCTTTTTACAGCTTATTTCTTGTGGCTCAGTGGCAGAAAAAGACAGTACTATGGCTCTACATTCTTTCCACAGCATTTCTTCGTCACTAGCATCATATTCTAGTGTTGATCAGTTGCTACGAATCAGCATTCAAGATGAAGAGGTGGCAATGTTAGGCCAAGTTAGAGTGAAAGGAGTACAGGAAAAAGAAAGTATACGATCTCATTGAAGGGCTCTAACTTAAGAAATTTTATGGATACAGAGTCAGACGTTTATTACGGTACCGACGGCATCCATTTTTAATCGAGTTGGCTCCCTCGTTTAGCATGCTGCAGCTCCCTCGCCCTCCCTGGCCCCTTACTCCCTTGCCGGTCAGACTGGTGCGCTCAGTTTGTTACCCCCATGTCCCTCTCCCTTCCTACTGCTTCTGACTGTCTCTCGTTCTCTCCCTCTCGCTCTCCCTCTCCCTCTAATTCTCCCTCTTTCCCTCTTTCTCTCTCTCTAATTCTCCGTCTTTCCCTCTCCCTCCTTGCTTCTCCCACTCCCTTTCCCTTTCATTCTCTCTCTCCCTCTCTCTCGCACTCTCTCATCATGGAAAAGGTGAGAAATTTCAGAGTCAATTAATTCCTGACCCCACCTCTCACCCATCTTCATCCTATCACTCCCTCTTCCTCCTATCTCACCATTATCACCAACACATCTCTCTTTCCTTCACCCTCCTCTCTTTCCTTCCTCTTTCCTCCCATACCTTCATCCTACTCCTTGCCCTTCCTCCTCTCTCTCCTCCCTCACCAACATTTCTCTTTTTTCTACTCGCTCCTCTCTCCTACTCCCTCTTATATCTACCAATATTTATCAATGTCTACTTACCTGTCTATCTATTTACCTACCTACCTAAGTTTGCCTGTCTACCAACCTATCTACCTATCTACCTGTCTATTTATCTACATACCTATCTATCAGTCCATCTATCCATCTGTCTATCTGTCTATTGTTGCCACCACACTCCACCACTCAAGCAGTAAAACCCAGCTCCCCCTTTTTTATTGAGGTCACATACTTGGCATTGACGAGGCCGCATATCGTTCCCATCTGCGTGTGAGTGTGTCGCGTGCTTAGGGCCACAACGCAGATATATAAAAAAACAGAGGGCAAAAAAAGCACGATCCATCCATTGTCGTTTGCTGAGCTCTGTGTTTGCTGGGAGGAGGCGGAGAGGAAAGTGAAGGTGTTTTTCTATACCTTGTTCTTCCTATGGTTCAAATCTTCGTTTCGCTAGGAGGATAAGAGAATGCAGTCTTTTCTTAGCACTGTTTTTCCTGCAACTGAAATTTTAGTTTTCGCTGGAGGGAACAATGGAAAACGAATGCAGAATTTTCCCCACGTCATTTGTTTCTCTCGTAAAATTAACTGTTTGTTTGGTGTCTGAGTTACGAATACAGAATTAAAGGAAAGTTCAGGATCTACGTATTTCCCTCTTATAATGAGTTTCCTATAATATTTAAGATCTGTAATAGTTGGAATGACGAGGTGAAGACAGCAAAGGGTCGTCTCAAGTCTCTTATTTTTCTTTCAAGGCCATATCTTACTAATGATCGAAGGGCCATCTTAAGTTAATTTGTTCATCTCAGCAGGAAAGACACAGGAACAGTGAGCGCTGAATAATCTCCCCACGTGTCTTGTTCTCCTTGCAGAACCATATCTTAGTTACGAGGGTGTATCGGTCGTAAGATTTTGCGTGATCCGTGGGCAGGTACTAAGGCGGTGGTTTATGATGACGGGTGACCATACGGGAGGCCATGATTCTGACGGTGATGGTGATGGAGTTCGGTGCGGAGGTGATCACGAAAATAAAACAGGGGTTTGTTGTGCTCACTTGCATCCTCCCTTCGCTCCCTTGCACTCTTACCGTCTCTCCTGTACCCTCCCTCATCCCTCCCTCCCTCCCTTGCATCCTTACCGTCTCTTTTGGCCTCTTCACCTTCCTCTCTCGCTCCTTCCCAGTCTCCCTCTTTCTCTTTGCTTCTATGCAACCTCCTCTCCACCTTGGTACCCTTCCTTGCTACCCCTTCTCCCATTCTCCCTTTTTCCCATTCCTTCCTCCCTCCTTACCCTCTCATGCATCCTTTTTTTCTTTTCATCCTCCCTTACCCTTCATTGCATCCTTCCTTACTTCCCTTTCTCCCTCTTCTTCCCACTCTCTCCCTCCCTCTTCCCAGTCCTCGTCTTCTCCCCGCTCCTGACGGTGGTGATTGAGTTCGGTTTGCAGGTAAACGGGGGAAAAAAAAAAAAGAGTTTGTGTATTCACTTGCCTCCACCTTTCGTTTCCTCGTACCTTCCCTTCCAGTTCCCTCCTTCTTCCTTCCTTCGCACCCTTCTTAGTTCCTCCTTTTCTTCATCTCCCTCTGCTTCCTCCTTCCTCACCTCTTCCACCCTTTCGTTCTGTCCCTTCCTCCACTTCCTCCCACTCTTCCCATCCCTCATCCCCCCTTCTCCCCTTCCTCTCCTTCCCTCGCACCCTTCATTGGAGTGTGTTGTTTACTCTTTTACCACCTCGCCTGGCTGCTGCATACCGCCTGCCAACACCATGCCCGTCACACCCTGCCAACATCATGCCCGTCACACCCTGCCAACACCATGCCCGTCACACCCTGCCAATACCACTCCTGTCACATCCTGCCAACAAAATGCTCGTCACATCCTGCCAACTCCCTGCTTGTCACACCTTGCCAACACCATACCTGTCACACCTTGCCAACAAAATGCCCGTCTCACCCTGCTAACACCATATCTGTCACACCCTGCCAACATCCTGCCTCATATTACAACCTACCTTTCACGTCCTGTAAACACCATGGTTTCTGAGAGTTTTATAAGATCCTTTAAGGGGAATAATACACAAAAAGACAAATTTATGCTGCCTTAAAATATGATAACGCTGTTTTCTCTGGGTCTGTCAGTGTTTAGCCTCTTCATAAATTACCTTTGTTTCTTGTGTAAGTTTATGACTTCCGAAACAAATGCGACACACATACAAAAAAAGTACACACACACACACACACACACACACACACACAAGAAAACAACATCTGCTAAAGCTAGTCAATGTTTTCGTTTTTGTATACGCGTCCCATTTATCGGCATTTATTGAGAACGATGATTAGGAAAATGATGATGAACTCTTTCTAAATCATGCCTCTAAATCTTCTAACTGTAAGAGTCCACAAGAAGACCACTGGAAGATCGGACCAGAGGGAGAGTGGGAGCATGATTAACCCTTCACCATGCTTGTGTGGTAAGATTGGGGACGGGGTGTCTGTACGAGGAGTGATGCATGTGACAGTGGAATTGCTGATGTGGCTGTGTGTGTGTGTGTGTGTGTGTGTGTGTGTGTGTGTGTGTGTGTGTGTGTGTGTGTGTGTGTGTGTGTGTGTGTGTGTGTGTGCGTGCGTGCGTGCGTGTGTGCGTGCGTGCGTGCGTGCGTGCGTGTGTGTGTGTGTGTGTGTGTGTGTGTGTGTGTGTGTGTGTGTGTGTGTGTGTGTGTGTTTGTGTGTGTGTGCAGAAGGAGTGATACTTGTGACAGAGGACTCGCCGGTGTGGCTATGTCTGTGTGTGTCCATGGGTGTATGTGTCGTGGATCTGAGAGGACAGGTGTGATTATATGCAGGGGTATGAGAGGACTTCCCACCTGCACTCTCTTTAAATGTCCATCACGGCCTGGGCATCGCGGCTTCCCTTTTAATACTCTCAGGCTTCCATGACTCACTCCAGGATGAATAAAGTTGTCTGGAGTTAACTGGGAAAGCACGCACGCACGCACGCAAGCACACGCACGCAAGCACACACACACACACACACACACACACACGCACACACACACACACACACACACACACACACACACACACACACACACACATACGCCATTACAAGAGCTTTAGCAGGAAAAGACAATAGGATATAATATTTTCCAACTTTTTTTTTTTTTTTACAGAAGACGACTAGAGGAAGGAAAAACGAATTAAATAAAAAATAAAAATAAGAATAAATAGACAGGATATAATATATTCCTACCTACGTCCCTCTCACCATTCTTCCCCTCTTAGCCCACACACCTGCTATAGTCTGTTTGCTTTCACATGGCGGAAATAGGTCACTCACAAGATGAATATTATATGGTTACGTGAAATTCACTGATCCTTAGCTATGAAGTAGGAACGAGTCTCCTTGGTTCCTAGGTTCTTTCTACTCTTACTTGGCCTAAAATTGTCCTCGCTCCGTCTTGAATGCTCAGGTGTAACAACAGATTAACACCAGAATATGATGCTAGTCACGAAGAAGTGCTAAGGAATCGATGTTCAACCGCAATCTTATTCTGCTCTGATCTAAGTAAAATAAGTTGCAAAGGACGAAAATCTTCTCCAGGTTAAGGTGAAAGAAGTATAGTTGCAATATCACTGTGCCATGTAGTGTTGCTTACTGGTTGTGGGTACACTCTAGGTGACACTGTAGGCCTCGTAGTACATTCTTATTAGCGACTTATTATGCCTACTATACATTCAAATACTTTTTCATGTTATGTATTTTAGTATCGAGATGTTTCCCCCAGTAACATACGAAGAGGATACTGACGTGTAATGTGCAGAATAAATCGCTAAGGAAGAGGGGCTACGGGATCGCCTCTGCCACTTCTTTAGCCCTTAGAACATTGATTTGCCATTCACACCTCATCCTCCTCACATATTCTACCTGACAGTCACACCTCGCTGGCCACACCCCTCACAGCTGCTGACTAAATATCGTCTATACACCAGGGTCACTGCCATCTGTGTTACCTGAGAACCAGCTGTCTTCCCAAGTGCCACACACCTTCACATGCCACTACTTTGGCGCTCATACCCACCGTCCATACCGAGCATATAGTAAGGATGTTTAAACAGGGATTGGTGTGATGATGACGGAAGTGTTTATGTGTCGTGGAAGATCAGAAATACTGCTTGAACGAAATAAGTATAATCAAAATGTTCCCTGCCCCAGTCCAGGATCGAACATGCTTCCTATCAAACAACAGAATAATAATACTTGACTATCATTGTGTGTGTGTGTGTGTGTGTGTGTGTGTGTGTGTGTGTGTGTGTGTGTGTGTGTGTGTGTGTGTGTGTGTGAGAACCCTGAGTGATGGACGTGTGTGTGGGCAGGTCGTGGTCAGGTCAGGTCATCTTACACCCACAGCACGTGCTACACTAACCTCTTTTCCCACACTCATTCCTCTCCCATCCCTCCCTCTCCACCCCTCTCCCTCGTGCTCTAAATTCAGCCCTCCCGCTTGTCTCTCAATTTCTTTCCTCTCTCTCCTTCTCTCTCCCTCCTCATTCATCCCTCCCTTCCCTCTTTCAGTTTCTTTTCCCCTCTCTCCTTACTCACATTCCTCTCTCTCTCTCTCTCTCTCTCTTCTTTTTTCCCTCCTCTTCTCTCTTCTCCATAGTATCTTCACTCTCTCTCTCTCTCTCTCTCTCTCTTCTTTTTTCCCTCCTCTTCTCTCTTCTCCATAGTATCTTCACTACGAAAGTCCCCCCTTCAAGCTGACTCTCATTTTAAGGTGTTAGGCAGAAATGTATTATATTGAAGGAGCTAACATCTTCAGGTTTAGGGAGCATTTTTCCTCACTGAAAAAAAAAATCCATGTTAAAAAAAAAATAAATTAAAATAAAAGACCTGAAAAATGTTTATAAAATCTTCACAGCAATACGTCCCTCTTAAGCTGAAGAAAATAATCAGTAGTAATTATTAAAAAGTCATCCCCCTGCAGAGGTTGGCCACATCCCCCCCCCCTCTCCTCTATAGCTTGTGGTGGGCTAACGTCTGGTTCTGGTTGACCTGTAATGTCTGTGGGTCATTTGAGGTCACGAGGGGTGGGAATGGGGGTAGGGTGGGGGGGTGAGGGTGGCCTGGGAGTGTGGTGGGGGTGAGGGAAAGGCCTAGGGGAGGGATGAGGGTGAGGGGAAGGGCTGGGAGTGGGATGAGGGTGAGGGGATGGTCTGGGGAAGGGGTGAGGGTGGCCAGGGGGTGTAGTAGGGGAGGGGATGGCCTGGGAGTGTGGTGAAGGTGAAGGGAAGGCTTGGGGAAGGGGGGAGGGTGGCCAGGGGGTGGAGTGGGGAAGGGGTGGGTGGGAAATAGGGAAGACCTGAGGGTGTTTACCGCAAATGTTAAGATCTAAGCCGACAGACTGCCACAGGGAAGGAGGGTTGTAGGGTAATGGATGAGGGAGGGAGGGGTTCAGGAAGTAGAAGGAAGCTGCGAATACGTAACGAGAAAAAGGAAAGTAAACAAAACAGCGCTACTGGCTCTTTCGGGGACGCTTGTTATAGTTTTAGTTATCATCATCATCACAATAATCATCATCATTATTATCATCATCATCATTTTTTTTTTACCTAAGGATGGGGTCAGATGGAGTCCAGAAACTTTTGAAACAGAAGAACACTGAACTTGAAAAACTGTAAAAATCAGACCCAATATAAAAGTATGATATCCTTTCTATGAGACTTCGAAAAAAAATACTCTCTCCACAAATCCCCCCTCAAACGAAAAAAATTCAGAAAATAGTGGAAAAATTGAACATAAAAGAAATTAGTCATGGAAACTGTACCTGAAAAAATGAATAGGAAAAATGTACTACCTCATCAGACCGAGTACATTACGGTACATCTTTCTAAAACCGAAAAAAAAAGTTTGAATAAAAGGCAGTGTGAAAAAAGGAACTGATTGAGAATAAAGTAGGTCATAGGTCTGATTATTGTGTTCTCTCTCTCTCTCTCTCTCTCTCTCTCTCACACACACACACACACACACACACACACCAAGGAATAAAGACGTGTCAAGTACAGGAGGGAAATACAATAATAAATACATGTGGAAGAATACATAATAATACACAATTTTCCTTTCTCTGTAGTTTGTGGATCTGGATGTTAAATATAGCTAAGATTATGTTCAGCTGAGGGAAATCCTACTTGTCCAGGGCTTCAAAAATGCATGGAACAACACTTTATTAGCTACTGGTATATTTAGGAATTTCACTTAGACCAAAAAAGCAGACGATTTTCTTAAGCTGAGCGAAATTCTAAGTCATATGGTTAAAGTAAAACGTGAGAAGAAAATAAAGGACTGTGAAGCGAATAGTAAAGGAGAGGTAAAAATAAAGTATGAGGAGAACGAGGGTGTAAGATGGAGAGGGGTAGAGAGAGGGGTGATGAAAGAAGGTGAGAAGGAGATGAGTGAGGAAGTGCAGGAGATGAGGCAGGTCAGTGGAGCAGTGAGGCAGGAAGAGAGGAGAGGGGAGGGGGGAAAGGAGGGAAGCAAGGGGACAAAAAAAAAAAAAAAAAAATTCTATCAATGCAGAAAAGGGAGAAGAAGCGAGAAAAGGAGAGTAAGTGGCGAAGGAAAGAAGGTAGTGAGGGGAGAGAGAAGAGAGAAAAGGAGAGTAAGTGGCGAAGGAAAGAAGGTAGTGAGGGAAGAGAGAAACAGTAGGGAAGGAGAGAAGGACGGAATCTGGGAGCAAAGAGGGAGGGAAAATGGAGAAGGAGAGAGTGAGGAAAGTTCGAGAAGAAAGAAGGAGTGACGAAGAAAAACAAACGAAGGAGGGAGGAGGGAAGTGAGGCAGTGGAACCCTCCTTCTGAACACCCAGATTAGATTGATCTTTATTTCACAGTTCCACAGTAAAGACAGTTGTTGAAACCCCAGACTCATGTGAACGTCAACCCAGTGGACTGCAGGCCTCTCCCGCAGTCCACCAAGCAAAAGAAAAAAAAAGAAAGAAAGAAAAGAAAAGTTAAGAATACCCCCTTCAGCTCAAGAAGTCCCTCCCTAACTGAACGAAATTGGGGAAACGTCCTCGTATGGAAGGGGTTAAGGAAAAGGGAACCGCGGAAGAAGAGACGAGGGGAAATAAGGGGAAACCTCAATATAAACAAAATCTCTCCTGACCCCTCACAACCTGACCTCTCAAAATCCAGACCTGAAATCTTAGACCTTGATCCCAGCAACACTATGCCAATGAAGAAAAAGGAGGAGGAGGAGGAGAAGGAGGAAGAAGAAGAAGTGAAAACCCAAGCAGAGAAAGAAAAACACGAACAACAAAAACAAGCGAGGGAAAGCAGAGGACTAAAACAAATATATGTGATCATTCAAAACCCACGAAACCAAAGACCCTGACCCCAACACCAACGCGCTAATGAAGAAGGAGAAGACGACGACGCCACCACAACACTTGACCTCACGTGAACGGGCTTTTTGACGGAACGGGCGACCCCCTGACACGATCCGGCTGATGGGGAAGTGGTTGAGGGTATGATCGATGATGCTGATACTCTTGATAGGGGGATTGAAGTGATCGTCAGCCCTCCGTCAGCAGCACTTCTGAGGTTCAAGTGGGGTGGTTGGGGTGAGGGGAGAGAAAGGAGGCGGGGGTGGTAATGTGTTGGCTGACTTACTGGCTAGAAGTGAGAAAGAAAGACAGACAGATAGATAAACAGAGAGAGACAGACAGACAGAGAGACAGGTAGGTAGATAGATAGGTAGGCAGGTAGCAAGAGAAGGACGCCAAGGATGATACCACGAACGTAAACAAACAACCTTAAGATTCGTTCCTTATCCTAACCAATTATTATTTTCTGGGAAGGACAAGAAAAAGGGGGTACCAATCTTCCCCTGTCTGCTGTTCTTCCTGGAAAACGCAAATCCCCGTCGTAACTAAGGCTTGTGTGTTTTGCAGGAAGGACAAGGCGAGGAGACGGCAGAAGCTTCCCATGTCTCCTGCAAAAAGTCTAACCTTAAATACGAGAGGAGAATTTGCGTAAGTTATTTCCTAAGACTCAGCCTCTAGACCTTGATGCACACTTAAGATGTTGTCCTTGTCCTAGTTAAGAGTTTTTTTTTTTCTAGGAAGGAGTAGGAGAGAACACAGAATCTTTCATTGTTTTCCTTTCCTTTATCCTCAGTGAATTCATAGTTACGAATGAAACTTAGTAATTTTATTAGTTTTATTATTCTGTTTTATTTTTTATTATGGGCATTTACAGCAGAGTGCTTAGTAATTGTATGGTCTAATATTTTTCCTTCCCACGTGTCCCATTCTTTCCGAAAATAGTCTTAACTACTAAGAGAAAATTTACGTAAGACGCATTTTCATTCCCCGTGTTATTCTGTCCCTCCTGAAAAAAATAATTATTGATCTGAAACAGGAGTTGAAAAAATCAGGAAAATATTTATTCAATGGGTTCCTCTTTTTCAAGCCTTTTTTCTCGGTCACTGTGTGTGTGTGTGTGTGTGTGTGTGTGTGTGTGTGTGTGTGTGTGTGTGTGTGTGTGTGTGTGTGTGTGTGTGTGTGTGTGTGTGTGTGTGTGTGTGTGTGTGTGTGTGTGTGTGTGTGTGTGTGTGTGTGTGTGTGTGTGTGTGTGTGTGTGTGTGTGTGTGTGTGTGTGTGTGTGTGTGTGTAGATTTGATGTAGGTGGTTGGAAAAGTGTATCTAGAGATTATATTAGCCTCATCTATTCCTGTGCAGAGAATATTAGGAGGAAGACGAGATGCTTTGTTGGTGGATGAATGCCATTTCTATCTCAGGAGGGAAACTGAATGAGATATGAATGTGTTTTAATCTCTTTTGCTCTGAGGTTAGTTTAATATATATATATAAAAAATATGTTTCCGAC